>NW_028254845.1:0-101000 GCF_964263255.1 Lissotriton vulgaris | reverse complement strand
GCACCCCACAGACATCTTGTAAGGAGCGCAGCTGATGTAGCACCCCATTCCATCGGAAAATAAGACGGAAGGGGTGACCCCAGGAGTAGGCCGTCTCATGCTCTCGCAGAAAGTCCGTAGCGATACGGAAAGACCTGCGCTTCTGCAGTGTGATGGCGGACAGGTCTTGATAGAGCGCCACGGGTCGTTCTCGGAAGGAGAGCGGCTGCTTCCTGCGGGCCTCTGTCATAATGCGCTCCTTTAGGGGGAAATCCGGCAGGAATGCCAGGATATCAGGCGGGGGTGCCGATGACTGGCGCTGGCGGCCCACCCTGTGTGCTCTGTCGATGCGGATCGGGAAGTCCGCTTCTTCTCCCAAGATGTCGCGGAACAGGTCCTGCAGATAGGCCACCAGGTCCGCACCCTCATCCGCGTACGGAACGCCTCGCACCCGGATGTTATTCCGCCTGGACCTGTTCTCGAGGTCCTCAGAGTGGGCCTGGAGCTCGACACATTGCTCCCGAAGGCGGAGAACGTCCTGCTGGAGATGAACTATCTCTTCATCACGACGCTGGGCCGCTGTTTCCACAGGGTCGACCCGCTCGCCCAGGCCCTCGATTTCTCTGCGCACTTCACGGACCTCTCCGGCCACCTCGGTCTTGAGAGTCTGGAATTCCTCCTTGAGGGAGCTGAATAAGTCCTCCATGAAGGACCTCGTGACTGGCGGTTCGCCTCCGGTGGCGTCCGTTGAGGCCCGGGAGGACCCCGGGGACGGCTGCGTCCTGTCTCGCAGTTGCTGGGCCCTGCCGAGCATGTCCGGCAGAGTGCGATCACCCCGTGCCGCACCTCGTCTCCCAGCCATCTTGGCCTCCGCGGTGGGTGAAGCCGAGAGTTGGCCGCTGTAGATGCGCCCAGCCGCTCGTGGGCACCAGATGTGAAGAACTCGCCGAGGACAAGGGTAGTGCGTCACAGGCGACAAAATGGCGGCACGGGCCAGGGCGAGACAACCATCGAGCCAGTCAGGGCGATAATCCAGGTTCAGGTCGGAGGCTTGCAGCCGCGTGCTTCCAGGGAGGACGGCAGATGCGTAGGCACCAGGATGAACCGAGGCGCCCGTATGGCAAGGGCGCGGGCGAGGGTCACCAGTACCTGCTCCTCAACGACAAGATGGCGGGAGGGCGGAACCTAGGAGGGCAGCCCAGGCCAGCAAGTCTATGGGCGACCCTCAACAGCAATGGGTCGGGAAGGTGCGAAACCAGTGTCCCCTAGTTGCACCGGCTAGTACTCCCGGTTCGGTCACCGCTCAAACTCCGCCGTCCCCCGCTTCCAGGCTCGTAGTCCGCAAGGCGTCACACACCAACACCCATAGCAGGGGGATAGATCGCCGACGCAGGTCTGGGGTCTGTCGTCCAGCGATGACTCTGGCCACAGGGGCGACGGCCAGGAAGCCGCCGCACTCCGCGGAGTCCGTCGAGTCCGCTCCCTCGGGATCCGCAGCTTTCAGCACTCGGCCCAGCCGAGGCGCGCGGACAGCGCCGCAATACGCTCCGCCTCCAGGCCCTTCTCCTCGGGGCGATCCAGGCTCCACTCCTCGCCTCGGTCTTTGAACAAACTTTTCGGGGACTTACACCGGGGCAACAGAAGTCAAAGTGGCATTAAAATGTGCCCCAAGAGTTCCGGCACAGGTCTCTCGCCCGCAGTGCAGCCGCGGGGGGAGAGAAGCGCAGAAATCGGGGCTCGAGCTGAGCTGGGCCGGAGGAGCTACGGGAGGAAGCGTCCGCTCACCCCGCCATCTTGGCCACGCCCCCAGGAACTTTTTTTTAAAGTAATTAGTGCAGATTTGTCAAATAGGTTAGGCCCCAACATTGCTGCCAATGCACTAGATATGATTTAGATGCAATATGCTGAATTGCCTGCTTTTTAGGTCTCGCCTACAAAACTACGCACAAGTTCTGTAGCGACACATATGGTTAGCTTACAGTTGGCTCATAAGTCATAACTCATTCATTTCATACTATTGGTTAGCTTCACTGCTTACTTTGGTTTGCTTCACTGCCACTCATTTGCTTGCTTCTTATTTGCTAGATGGTGTGGTCTTTCATTCCTCTTCATGCATTTGCCCCTCCCATGAAACATGGATGCATTACTTATGTCCTTTTACTGCTTGGTTTTCAAGTGCCACTTTCTTCTATTTGTTTAAGCACTCTACAATAGGGCCTGAGTTTTTCAGGTGTCTCCTTTGCGTACTTCACTTCTCCCCCATCGCGACAGCCCGTGTTCTTCTCTCTCGCCTGTGTACTTTTCCAATACCCTCACATTGCTTTCACACCAATATGCTTCTCACAAACAGCTCCACAATGTTTTCACCTGTTTGTCCCCCAAACACACCCTTCCTGGTTTCTTCCCCTCCCACATTCCAACTTTGCTTCCCCCCTGCACCGGCGCCCCTCCCTTGTTGCTTTTAGCCCCGTGCTGCTTTCACCCCCATTGTTGTAGCCCCACCCATGCGGTGCTTCCCCCTGGTTAAACGCTTGTGTTTTATTTTTATTTTCAGTTACCGATCCAACATAGATCAGTAAAAAACAAAAAGGAACCATGTCAAAAGGTTTGTTTTTCTTCTTTAGCCATGCTGCACAACATCTGAAATGCTCTGCAGTAGGGGGTAAAGACTATTGGCAAAGAAAGTGGGTCCCAAAGGCTTTGCCAATGCTGGTTTTAAAAGGTGGGGGAAGTTTGGCCCAGTCATCTACCCCCTCTGTCATTGTTACTGCAGTAGCCCCTCTGTCATAGCTTCTCTTAAGCTTTTATCATTCCACCTGGCAGCTGCATTGCGGCTAGCACCAGATGCCTTCTTTCAAATCAGTAGTCACGTTTTCTGGCTGCCTATAAACCAGATATATCCTGCCTTGTACTGGCACACATTTTTTGATCAGTTAGCTTCAGAGAGCATATTCTATTGTTTTAACAAACATCCAGTTGCTTTTCTTTAACTTTAAGCAGATGATTCCTCAAAATTGTGTCTCTTCCTTAGCTCCCTAATAATTTCACAGCACTTGGTCTACATAGAGTCTTACCTTGCATATATTGGGATTCATAAGCGATTAATAAACCTCAGCAACATGAGCACTGCCACACTGGTTCGAGTAATTTCTGTGTGAGATCAGAATCTCTGGCCAGGTTACGCTTAGCTGTTAATGGTCACCCATACCGCTGCACTATATTGACACTTCGCTGCCCCCATTTTACCAATGTTGGCAGTTGCCCGTTAAACTTATGCACACTATGTCTCCACTGCCAATTTTACATATTCCTAGATAATGACTAACACTGAATTCTGGATTATGCATAATGCTTCCTAATAGATCTGCATCAATCAATCACTCTTCACACGGCTCATAATGTACACACGCTCTACTTCAGGATATTGAATGTAAATAGGAATCTATTGCCTTGTGATGGATCACTCCACAAGAGTCCATAATATATATACCTACCACTTCTGTACACTGAAAGTCTGAAGGTCAATGTTCACTCGTAATACTTGCATACTGCACCAACATACTTGGGTACGTAGAGGGCTCTAATGTCCATACAGTTCATGTTAGGGCTATAAAAACATTGAACGGCTATGCTACTTACCAGTATGCATCTGTTCTTGGCATGTAGGGCTGCTGACATTCATATCTGTGCATAGATCGCCGCCTAGTGTTGGGTCCGGATGATTGCACATTGATGTCCTGGAAGAGTCTTCAAAGTATCACGAAATAGGTGGCTCCTCCCCTGGACTACAGTGCGCATGGTCATCGACTCCATCCCCCAGATTGTTTTTAGCCATTGTGGCAAAGATGGAGTGTAACACAGTGAGTGATGACCATGCTAAGAGTAATTCTGAGTGCTGCAGCCGTTACAGGCGCCGGGGAGGAGGGCGGGCGATATGAATGTCAGCAGCCCCTACATGCCAAGAACAGATGCATACTGGTAAGTAGCATATTCAGTTCGAGGCATGTGGGCTGCTGAATTCATACCTGTGCATAGAATACATAGCAGTCCCTCCAAGTCATTCAGAACACAGCAGCTCGCCTTGTTCTGAATGACCGCCCGCCCGCCCCCGCCCCCCCAGAATTCCCTCTAAGCCCCTCTTTGAGCAGCTGCACTGGCTCTCAATCCGACAAAGAGCCAAATTTAAAATATGCTGCCTGATTCATAAATGTTTGAATGGACAGGGGCCCGTCTATCTCGAGCGGAAATTTGTCCCCTACGTCCCAACACGATCTCTCAGATCTAGTAACAATCTCCTCCTAGTGGTCCCCCGTGCCAAAAAATCCAGACACGGATGTAAAGCTCTGTCCATTACTGGTCCCAAGCTGTGGAACAAACTCCCTCTGTCTCTGAGACAATGTAAAGAACACCTTACATTTCGAAAACTTCTAAAAACCACTCTGTTCAAAAATGATATCTGGTTTCCATCTCCATTTCACGCCTTCTGTTTACCGGTTCCAAAAGCGCAGAGATACTCCAGTTGGAGTGGATTCAAGCACTATATAAACCAGCAAATAAATAAATAAATTAGCGGAGGCCGCCTGTGCCAGCTGCAGCAGTTTGAAAAAGTGTTTTTAGAACAGTCTGCCCTACAGCTGCTTGGAGAGCACATCTACACAGTAGTGTTTTGTAAATTTGTGTGTGGTAGACCATGTGGCTGCTCTACATATGTCTTCTAAAGGAATATTTCCAAGGAAAGCCATGGAGGCCCCCAACTTTCGGGTGGAGTGGGCCCGTGGGGGGAACCGTTAGAGCGCGCTTGGCTTTTTGATAGCAAATTTGAATGCACTTAACGATCCACCTGGCTATACCTGCTTTGGAAATGGGGTTGACTTTGTGTTGTGGCGAAAAGGCAACAAATAGTTGTTTTGTTTTCCGAAAATCTTTGGTCCTATCTATGTAGTACATCAGAGCTCTTTTGACGTCTAGTGTGTGGAGCATTCTTTCCACCACTGACTCAGGATTTTGGAAGAACACTGGCAGTTCTATAGTCTGATTGATATGGAACTGTGAAACCACTTTAGGAAGAAACTTAGGGTTAGTGCGGAGTACCACCCTGTTGGAGTGAATCTGTATGAAAGGCTCCTGGATAGTTAGTGCCTGGAGTTCACTAACTCGTCGCAGCGATGTGATTGCTATCAGGAAAGCCACTTTCCACGTCAAGAACTGAATCTCGCAGGAGTGCAGAGGCTCAAAAGGTGGACCCATCAGTCTGGTGAGGACCACATTTAGGTTCAATTCAGGAGCTGGTGGTTGTCGTGGAGGAATAACTCGTTTGAGTCCCTCCAGAAAAGCCTTAATGGCAGGCACTCTGAAAAGCGAGAGATGCTGCCTGTTTTGGAGATAAGCTGCTATGGCGGACAAATGTATAAGAATGGAAGCATAGGCCAGATTGCATTTGTATAGATGTAACAGATAACAAATGATGTCGTGAGTAGATGCGTCTAGCGGGTTGATGTTGTGGTCTGCACAATAAAGGACAAACCGTTTCCATTTTGCCGCATAACATGCTCTGGTGGTGGGCTTTCTTGCCTCCCGTATGATATCCATACAGGCAGGAGGCAAATTGAGGTAGCCAAATTCTAAGACCTCAGGAGCCAGATCGCCAGGTTGAGCTGTTGCGGATCTGGATGCTGAATGTCGCCATGGCTCTGCATCAAAAGCCTGGGTGTGAGGTGCAGCCTTTGATGCGGTACCACGGATAGTTCCAGAAACGTGGTGTACCATGGTTGGCGTTTCCACGTTGGAGCAACTAGGATGAGTGTCATTGAGTGTCATCTTTGGACGCCTTATACAACTGTTACACCGGACAATCGTGACGAGAGTCCCATCGGACATTTTTAACATTGTGAAACCAGCCTTGAATGCCCAAATGATCGTGAATAATGACAGTAATCGTGCAATTCTGAAAAAAGTGGTAAGAAGAAATGAGCTCCAATATTCAGGAAAAGATCTGCACAGTCCGAGACTGAGGACCCTGAACATAAACTGATAGATCCTGGAAGAAGCAGTCAAGAGCATATCAGTGGATGCAAGAGTCTGAGCTGTGCACCTCCACGCAACAGGACTAAGAAATGACCTCTAGAAAATTAAGGCAACAACACTGACAAACCACCTCCTGTATAAACAGGCCTGCACCAAAAGCTTTGATTATGTGTTCGGTATGAGGTGGATACAGCATTGCACTGCTTCCTGTAATGATGGCAGACCACCATTCAGCGTGCTAGGTGTATTATAAACTCTTTCTGGCCAAACCACATGAGCACGAGAAAAACACAAGGGAGTGGAGCCAGACAACTGAATGTTTAACAGGGGTCCACGGTCTGCCAGAGGAACAGGCGTAACAACTTCCACTACCAGGTTGGACTACCATGCACCATATTTAGCGATCCCCACCAACCTGGCTTTCCCTGCGTCTTCAAGAAGCAACAGGAGCTCCTCTAAAAGCACCTAAAGTTTGGGACTGACCAGAGGAGTAAACTTGTGTACCTGATTGCCAAGGACCACAAGAGCGTTGCTGTGTCGCCGCTGGAGGCGGAGCCCCTGTGGGTGTACCAAGCCGGTCTTTCAGCAGACCGAGAGGGTTAGTGAACTACCCTTCCCAGCTGCCCTGCAACCAGGAAGAGGAGGCGGGACCCGAGAGCGCGCTGCAGGCGCTTAAATTCGACGAGCCCCACCGGCAGAGCGGGGGACTGACCAGAGGAGTAAACTTGTGTACCTGATTGCCAAGGACCACGAGAGCGTTGCTGTGTCGCCGCTGGAGGCGGAGCCCCTGTGGGTGTACCGCGCCGGTCTTTCAGCAGACCGAGAGGGTTAGTGAACTACCCTTCCCAGCTGCCCTGCAACCAGGAAGAGGAGGCGGGACCCGAGAGCGCGCTGCAGGCGCTTAAATTCGACGAGCCCCACCCGCGTCGCGGAAGCGCGCGGGAGCGCCGGGCGAAGCCCGGGCAAAGGGCGGGCCCTCTACAGCCCTCCAAGGCCAGACAAGGCTGGGCTGGGCCACGTTATTAACATCTGCGGGACTGTATAAATACGCCACTTACAAGGTACAGTCGGGTCCTTTTGGGGGGCTATGGAACGGTTGTCTATACTTTATCCTCCCCAGCCCTAATATCAAGAATTATAACTAGACGTATAGCATAAAGAGGCAGTCGAGTTAAACATGAGGAGAGGCTCCAAATTGTCTAAAATAAGCAAAATGCCCACCCTAAGATCTAACACCAGACAGAAAGGTGATAACTCGCAGTCGCAGCCACTACCAACTTTAACAACGATTGACAAAATGCTGCAACAAACAATTGGGGTAGTGGCCACAGCCATCGAGAACACGGAAAGGCGACTTTCGCTCCCACCCACTGTAGCTGTTCACAACACAGAGGAGGGTCAGTTGATATCTTTAATAGATATACCAGACGCTAGTCTTTCCCTAACCTCCTCGTATGTTGATCTTCCCTGTGCCCAACCAACCCCAAATATTCCGAAAAATATGCGCAGAGCAACAGATTCTATAAATGTAGAGCAGTCACCCACAGTAACAACACAATTGAGCAATGTAGGGAAGCCTGCTCAAAAGTCTAGGAAAAAGAGTGCTAGCAAACTTTATAACAAAAATAAGAGTAAAGAGAACTCTAAGGCCAATCATAACTTGACAACTCCGGTGGCCAGCTCCACACTTGGCATCCCCTGTTGGGTGGCAAATATGGTGGCAGACCTCAAGGCGGAACTAGAAGAGTCCATGCGGACTCAGCTTAAACCCCTAATGGCCAAACTGGACAGGCTAACATCCGTGATAAACAACAAGGTGGCAGGACCAACCAGGCAGGCACCCCAAATATCATCCATAGCCTCAGATAATGCTAATAAAATGGGAGTGGGGGCTAAAGAGAACATAAGCAAGGGTACACCATCCATTTCCTCAAATACTGGCAAATCAATAAATAATACAGTCCCACAAAATGATATGCCGGCTAAAACAAATCCATGCCCAACGACTAACACAAAGAGGAAGATAAAAATCAGGGGAAAAGTACCACATCAGTAGCTAAAGTAAGTCAGAGGCAAGATAACGTTGGTAATATCACCCAACCCAAAACTAACAACCCTTTGGGCACTCCCAGAGAAACAACGGGAGGGCGGTTCCACGCCATCAATTTACCACCAGAAGCACTACCATACGTAGTGGTCTTAACAGGCGTCCCCCCCCCTAAAGGAGGGAAAAAGAGAACAGGAAGGGGACTTAAGGAATAAATGCATTCAATGGCTGAGGTCCAATAAACCTTTGCCCCTACATATGTCTGGAGAAATTCTATCTGTTAGAAGGGGCCAGTGGATTGGAAAGGGCGCAAAAACAATAGCAGGGGATGTAATTGCAATTAACTTTAGAGATACTTCGGCAGTTACCCATATATGCAATTCCCCCTCGATGTCTTTACAAACCAACATATTTCCCCTACCCCTATCATATTTCTATCCCTTGTATGGTAATCATGGAATCGCATACACGTATACAAACAGGGCACGAGTAAATATGGCCCCACCCCCCATGCAGCATCATAGGGTAGAAAACTGGCAGGCAAACTGGCAGGCACCTTGGCACGCACCATCGTTCTACGACCCAATAGCTCAAATGCATGCACATTGGAATAGGTTCTCCACTCTGGAAGATGTCGATTGACTCCAACAAAAAAGGGAACTTAACTTAAGCATAGGGAATGTTAGTACCATGGAAAGCAGGCAAAAACCAGCCTACCTGCCCTCCACCATTACAACAGACCTAGGTAGTGTACCTATCGTATATATGGATGAACACCCACTAGGGAAGAGTAATGACTATATAAATCCCGGTCAGTTGACCGTGTATGGGGAAGATTCTGCCCCAAATGAAATGGGCTCCACAGTGACATTGGGAGAGATTCCAGTCAGCAACTCCATGATAGCCAGCAACTAAAAAGAGGAGGTTGATCAAGGCATAAAAATCCTATCATGGAACATAGCGGGGATTGCATCCAAATATAACGTGAAGGAGCGGAGAGAGTTCATAACCAATTTCCACATCATCTGTCTACAGGAAACCTGGACTGTTGACCACAGTCAATTTCCACTAGACGGGTTTAAAAGTTTCGGAGTCCCTGCAACAAATGCATCATCTGGGAGAGCTATGGGTGGACTACTCATATATGTGGACCTTCACATCCAGGGGCGCTGGTCAGATCTAAAATGTGCCTCTAGAAACATATAAGCAATCGGCTTTTCACATAAAGGACTAAAAATTACCCTGATAAACTGGTATAACTCGGTGGGCTCACAGAATAAAAATAAAGCTCTGAAAGAATTGGATGAATACCTTAAAAATCTATCTTCATCTAATCCTGCTAAGGGTGTACCATACACGATTCTAGTAGGGGACTTCAATTGTCACCTTTGTGAAAAACTAAGACCCATAAACAAGGATTGGTCAAGGTGCACGGAGGAAAAGGGGCCTCATTTTGCCCACACTGTTGAAGGCAAGGAGATGGAAAACTTCACCAAGAGGTATGATCTAGTGCCCACAATGGACCTGATTAAGATAGATAACAAGAAGGAACCCAATCCAACATTTAAAGGAAGAGGTTGTCACTCCTATATAGACTTCATTTTGGTGTCCCCAACTCTCAAAAAATGGATTACAAATTGTGACATCATTTTGAGTCCCTTCAGCGACCATAATCCACTGAAGTTGAACACTACATGCATGAATCTCAGCCTAAGAGTGGGTGGACCGGAAGCCCTGGAACAAATAACCGCACAGGGGAGAAGGCTCAAATGGGCAAAGATAGATGGGGACAAATTCTATCGGGATCTAGTGAGGAAGGGACAAGCACATATAAAGATTTGTCTAGATGAAAATGTGACAGGCCCAACTGTAGTAAGTGCATTTGAAGAAATTGCCAAACTTATAAACAATCTATTGAAAACCTCACCACGAACAGGACCTAAACAGCCGCTAATGCCACGCTGGTTTGACCATGACTGCACCAAGGCACTAAAAGAGCTAAAAAAAAGCCTTACGGAACAACCGAAAGACAAAGCCAAGATCGCGGGGAAGAGAGCTATTTATAAAAAAGCCCTGAAAACTCGTAAAAACTCTCTACAATATCGAGCATTGGAGGATTCAAGGGAAGCGGCAGAGCGTAGAGATATGTCGGCTTTCTGGAAAATTATTAATGAACCTTGCTTTAAAGACCCGAGAGGGCCGGACATAATAAATACCATACTTCCTGAACAATGGCGGAATCATTTCTGTGGTCTTTACAACCATATGGGGGCCACACTGCAAGAAAAAGGGTCAAAACCACCAACAACCACATGTTTATCGTTCACACTAAAAGAAATAAAATCAGCCATTCAAGGGCTTTCCAAGAATAAAGCCCCTGGTCCCGATGGCATTCCCCCAGACCTCTACCTGAGCAACATAGAGTTGTGGGCTCCCGTCCTTACCAGGGTATTGAACGAGGCAGTTGTGGCAGGACTGCCCCGCTCATGGTCCTCTGCAACCATTGTCCCTATCTATAAAAAAGGCAGTCGGGATGACCCCCAATGTTATCGTCCCATTTCATTGATAGACGTTACGGCAAAAATCATGGGACGCGCCATTTTAAATCGTCTGCAAGTTTGGGCAGAGGATCATCACATTTTAACTGATGTACAGTATGGATTCAGGGAAGGGAGATCCACAACAGACCAATGCTTAAATCTATATTTACTTACCGCTAAATATACCATTGCAGCCAACGGCACCATATATATGGGTTTTATGGATCTCTCAGCTGCCTTCGATCGTGTAAATAGACAGAAATTATGGGCCCTGATGATCTTGATGGGGGTGGATTATGAAATAGTAGACATTTTAAAGGCTCTGCACTGGGAGACCACGGCCACAGTCCGTTACAGTAACGAAGGGATGAAGACCGAACCGTTCCCTTGCACAAGTGGAGTGCGGCAGGGCTGCATTTTAGCGCCGTTTTTATTTTCTTTATACATAAACAATCTGGACAAAAGCCTCATGGAACTAGAAGTGGACTGTCCTAAGATCGGCCAGCGCTCAGTACCAGTCCTCCTTTATGCGGACGACGCTGTGTTGCTGGCCCGAACGCCACTGGGTCTCCAAAAACGTATTAATGGATTCGTAAATTTTATGAATTCTTTGGACCTTTCAGCCAACCTGGATAAATCTTTCATCATGACCACAGGCCGGAATGCAAAAAATAACTTCTCGTACAGTATAGGTAGTCATAAGATGGGAGTAGTTAAGACATTTTCCTACCTTGGCGTCCTCTTCGACGAGAAACTAGAATTTAAAAATCTGTCCGAAAAGCATGCATCCAAATTGGTGGCCTCTACGGGTGCTATAATGGCATATGGAAGGAGGCTTGGTAGGTGGTCACCGGAACAGATACTAAACTTATACAAAGCTGTATCCTGCGCAAAAGTGTTATATTGAGCAGAAGTGTGGGGCTGCAAAATTAATCACATACAACAAATACAAACGGAGGAAAATACATTTTTCAAAAGACTACTTAAGGTCCCTCAGAGTACCCCGGCACATATAACCCATCTGGAACTGGGAGAACCCTATATCGAGGATAAAATCAAGATTCGACCTCTTATGGCCTGGATCAGGATATGGACAAACCCAGAAGCCAGCTTTAGTAGACAGATAATTATGGACTGTCTAAACCGGGACAAATGGGAACAAATCACGTGGTTAAAATACGTTAGGGATACCCTGGTCCGCATTGGCTGCAAAAACATGTTCACTGACCCAGAGCAACTGACCACACAGAACAAAACATTGCTTAAAAATTCATTTGAAGCATGGTCAACTGATAGGAGGGCGCTCACTGAAAACAAAAAACCCTCGGTAGCGGCTCATGGACCAGTGGTAACCACACATTTTAAAATGGAACCATATTTGGCTGTACTGTACAATGCGCAGGAAAGATTTTACATGACCAGGTTTCGTTTGAATTTATTACATCATTTATTGGCAAGCCCTGCTGGTTACACATCTACGGTAGAGGCGAAGGGCACCTGCGGCTGCGACTCTAGGTCTCCGCAGGACACCCTTCACTTTGTTTTATTATGCCCCCGCTTTTCAGAACCTAGAAAGAAGTTTTTAGTAAGGATCTTAAAAAACCGAAAATTTAAGCACGCCAAAGATGCCATTTTATTTTTGCAAAAGGCACCAGATCCTCATACTTTGTTAAGTGTTATTAGCTTTATTAAATCTGCTATAAAATTGAGGAACATGAGGGAAATATCTGTAGACTCCACTTGAATGTAGACTGAAACCCCCATTACCTGAAAATGACAAACTGTACTTTTTTGTAGATATATATGAAATTTTTAATAATTTTTTAACTGTTTTTATATAAATTGTATGTATGTATTTGCCATGCACTTTAATGGTATCTTTTTAAGTACCGAATAAAGGAATTTGAATGTCATTGAGTGATGCTTCAGCTTGCGTGCCACCAGCGGTATTAGAGGTGCTGGGGGAAAAGCGTACGCAAATCTGCCTGACCAGTTCATCCATATCGCATTGCCCTGCGACTGTGGGTGTGGGAACCTGGCGGCAAAGCTTTGGCATTTGGCGTTCTTCTTTGTGGCGAACAGGTCTATCTCTGGATGACCCCACTGCTGAAAGTACGGGTGGAGTACTGATGGGTGTATCTCCCACTCGTGCATTTGGTGGCTGTGCCTGCTAAGCAGGTCCGCCATCTGATTGTCCTTGCCCGGGAGGTGTTCCGCCATGAGGAAGATGTTCCTCTGAATGGCCCACTTCCACATGCTCTGAGCCAGATGAGACAACTGTGGAGAGTGTGTACCTCCCTGCTTTTGTATGTAGGACATGGCCGTCATGTTGTCCGTCCGGATCAACACGACCTTGTTGCACAGATGTACTTTGAATGCTTTCATTGCCATGAAGATAGCCATCAGTTCTAGAAGGTTGATGTGCATCCTCTGTTGCTGCGCTGTCCATAGCCCCTGCATTGTGTAGTGGAGTACATGAGCTCCCCATCCCTGGAGAGATGCGTCCGCCAGAATAATGTGTGGCACAGGCTCCTGGAACGGTCGGCCCCTGCAAAGGTTTTGTGGATTCCACCAATGCAGAGTTGTATGCACGACCGGTCACCAACACTAGGTCTTTCAACTGTCCGTGAGCCTGATTCCACTGACGTGCTAAGCACTCCTGAAGCGGACGCATATGTAGCCTCGCGTGCGGGACTATGAAGATGCAGGAGGCCATCATGCCTATCAACTGCATGAACACTCGTGCCGGAAGCGAGTGTTGTGGTCTAAATCTTTGTATCAGCAATTGCATGCTGTTGATCCTCACTGAATTTGGCTGTGCTTTGGCTGCCAGAGTATCTATTGTCGTGCCTAGATACTGCCGTACGTGGGCAGGCTGAAGATGGGACTTTGGATAATCCAGTGAAAACCCCAGATCGTGAAGAAGGTGAATGGTGTGGGACATGTGGGCGGCACACTGCTTGGCCGACTTCGCCTGGATAAGCCAGTCGTCCAGATAAGGGTAGACGTGAACGTTCTGTCTCCGTAGGTGTGCAGCCACTGTCGCCAGGCACTTTGTAAACACCCTGGGTGCCTTTGTCACTCCGAAAGGGAGGATCTTGAATTGATAATGCTGATTCTGAATGGTGAACCTGAGGTATTTTCTGTGTGACGGGTGTAGCGGAATATGGAAATATGCATCCTTTAGATCTAATGTTGCGAGGAAATCTCCCTGACTGAGTAACTGTAAAACCTGTTGAAACGTGAGCATGTGAAAGTGTTCTGAGAGAATGTACTGGTTTAGGGGTCTGAGGTCCAGTATGGGTCTGAGGGACCCGTCCTTTTTTGGGATCAAAAGTACAGCGAGTACACCCCTGTACCTCTTTCCTCCACCGGCACGAGCTCTATTGCTCCTTTTTGCAGCATGACGACTACCTCCTGCTGCAATAAGTGCAAATGCTCTGTGGACATAGGACGGTGTCTTGGGGGTATATTGGGTGGAGTGGATGTTAACTCCAGACAATAACCGTACTGGATAAGCTTCCTCACCCACCTGTCTGTAGTGATGGATTTCCAGACTGGCAGGAACTGTTGTAGTCTCCCCCCGACCGGTGTGGTATGGTCGGGGGGCAGTGACAAGGCGTCACTGTTTATTAGTGGCGGAGGATCGGGAGCTGTTGTTGCCACGACCTCTGCCCGTGGCGCTGTTTCCACGGTAGCCACCTCTACTTTGTTTGGTGTAGGTGGTCTGCGCGCCTCCTTTACTGTATTGTGTTTGCTGGGACAGCTGGTCTCTGGAAACTCCTCTATTGTTTGAGCGACGAAAAGAACCACCCCTGAACTGCTGCGACTGTAGAGCCCCCATAGACTTTGCAGTCTCAGTGTCCTTTTTGATCTTTTCCAAGGTGGTGTCCACCTCTGGTCCAAATAAGTGATGCACAAGTTACTACTTGTGTAACGATATATCTGTAAGAGACATTAGTTAGTGATAGATTCCTTACCTTAGAATATCCCCAGGCGTCAGACTGGATCCGGAAACTTTTGCGTAGCAGTACCCTTGCGCGTCGGTAGGCGTCGTCTGCGGCTCCGCGTCAGTCGTCGGCGTCATGGGCGCCGTGATGACGTCGGAGTACTTAGACGCCGCCTCCGGGTGCTGACATCAGTTCTTAGACACAGCTTTTCAGCGCCAGAAACGCAGAGCTATGCCAAAAACCAACACTGGTGCCAAGAAACTAGGGCCCTGAAAGGGGATGACCTTAACCCTAGATATCGGTTCGCAGAACAGGGAGGATGGGTGTGTCGGTAAGAAATCTATCACTAACTAATGTCTCTTACAGATATATTGTTACACAAGTAGTAACTTGTCCATCTGAAAGAGACACGTTAGTGATAGATTCCTTACCTTAGAAAAGATACCCCAGCAATACCAACCCTGTGGTGGTGGGTCTGCGAACCAATAATCACACCAGAAGGTCCTGGAGGACGGAACGGCCAAAGAAGCCATCCCTCCGGACTTGACTGTCCAGGCAATAATGTCTTGCAAACGTGTGCAGCGAGGCCCACGTAGCCGCCTGGCAAATGTCCTGCAAGGGCACACCTCAGCCCAAAGCAGTTGTAGTCGCTGTGGCTCGAGTGGAATGCGCCCTCACCCCACAGGGGGTTCCTTCTTAGCCAAGGAGTAACACGCCTGGATACACAAGATGATCCACCGCGAGATGGTCCGCTTGTGCACCGCTTTCCCTTTCTTAGCGCCCACGTAACCAACAAAGAATTGGTCATCCACCCGGAACTGGCGTGTGCGATTCAAATAAAATGAGAGCGCACGTTTTGGGTCCAGACGGTGGAGCCACTCTTCCTCTCTCAAGGGTTTGCCGAGGCGGAAAGAAGGTGGGCAAGGTGATAGATTGCCCAATGTGGAAGGCCGTGACTACCTTGGGTGGGAAGGAGGGCCTTGTCCGTAACACAACCTTGTCCGGATGGACTGAAAGGAAGGGAGGTTTACAAGATAGAGCCTGGAGCTCACTCACTCTCCTGGCAGAGGTGATGGCTACCAGGAAGGCAGTCTTCAAAGTGAGAAGGCGAAGAGGGCAGTTGTGAAGTGCCTCAAAGGGAGCACACATCAGAAATGTAAGAACCTGGTTCAAGTCCCACTGAGGCATCACGAAGGGAACAGGAGGGAACGTATGTGTGATGCCCTTCAGGAATCGATTAACGATTGGGGACTTGAACAAAGAAGGTTGATCAGGCAGCCTCAGAAAGGCTGAAAGAGCTGAGAGATAGCCCTTGATAGGGCCCAGAGCAGAGCCCTGCTGGGCAAGAGAAAGAAGAAAGAGGAGAACTTCAGAAAGAGGGGCATTAAGGGGATCCACAGCCTTTGCTGTGCACCATGCCACAAATCTGTCCCACCTGCAGGCGTATACCGACTTTGTGGAGGGACGCCTGGCTGCCAGAATGATGTTGCAAACTTCAGGAGGCAAGTCAAATGGCCTCAACTGTCGCCGCTCAATCTCCAAGCATGGAGGTGGAGACTGGACAGGTTCGGGTGGAGGACCGTCCCCTGCTGCTGCGACAGAAGGTCCTCCTGAAGAGGCAGACGAACCGGGGTATCGACTGACATACTGAGTAGCTCGGGATACCAGTACCTTCGTGCTCAGTCTGGAGCCACAAGGATGACTTGTGCCCGGTCGTGCTTGATCTTCTTCAGCACTCTGGGCAGAAGTGGTATAGGCGGAAAGGCGTACAACAGACCGCAACTCCACTCGCGACGAAAAGCGTCTCCGAGCGAGTGCCGCCTTGGAAATTCCAATGCGCAGAATTGATGACATTGCGCGTTCTCTTCGGTGGCGAATAGATCTAACCAAGGCTCTCCCCACTGCAGAAAGAGACCTTGCGCCACGTCCGAGTTCAGACGCCATTCGTGATCCATCATGCACCGGCGGCTGAGTTCGTCCGCCCTGACGTTCAGAGAACCGGCCAGGTGTTGAACCACCAAGTCACGCCCTGATGTTCCAGCCATTGCCAGAGGCGCAGAGCCTCCTGGCAGAGGGTCCACGACCCCACCCCGCCCTGTTTGTTGCAGTACCACATGGCGGTGGTGTTGTCCGTGAACACCTGCACTACACTCCCCCGGACAGAGGGGATGAATGCCTTCAGTGCTAGACGAATCGCCCGCAGCTCCAGAAGGTTGATATGGAGCCGGGACTCCGCCGGAGACCAGAGGCCTCTGATCTCCGCCTCTCCCATGTGGCCTCCCCAGCCCTGGAGGGACGCGTCCGTCACAACTACGTGCTCCGGTAGGGGAAGGGAGAGGGATCTGCCACTGACCCAATCGCGGTCCGTGAGCCACCACTGCAGCTGTCTCGCAGTGCCCTCCGAGATCAGGACATGGTCGGACAGGTTGCCCTGATGCTGGGCCCACTGAAACTTCAGGTCCCACTGCAGAGCCCGCATCCGCCACCGGGCGTGATGCACCAGAAGGATGCAGGAAGCCATCAGCCCCAGAAGCCGCAGCGTCAACCTGACCGAAACCCGGGATAAAGGCTGAAAGATTTGAATCAGAGCCTGTATATCCCGAACCCGCTGCTCGGGTGGATAAACCCGAAACTGCGCCGAGTCAAGAACCGCTCCGATGAAAAGGAGCTTCTGAGAGGGACACAGGTGTGACTTCGACACATTGATGGAGAACCCCAGCTGGTGCAGGAGATCCGCCGTAGTCTGGAGGTGGCTGACGACTGTCTGGGGCGAGCCCGCCTTCAACAACCAGTTGTCGAGGTAGGGGAAGACTGAGACCTCTAACCTGCGCAGATGAGCTGCGACCACCGCCATCACCTTCGTGAACACCCGTGGGGCGCTGGTAAGGCCGAAGGGGAGCACGGTAAACTGAAAGTGCTCGCGGCCTACCGTGAACCGCAGGTAATGCCGGTGGGCCGGCAGGACGGGGATATGGAAATACGCATCCTGCAAGTCCAACGCTACCATCCAGTCTCCTGGGTCTAGGGCAGCTAAGACCTGAGCCAGAGTCAGCATCTTGAACTTCTCCTTCCGGAGGAAGCCGTTGACGTTCCTCAGATCCAAGATAGGGTGTAGGCCCCCTTTGCCCTTCTTGGGTACCAGAAAGTAGTGGGAGTAGCAACCACGTCCTACTTCTGGCCCAGGAACGCGCTCGATGGCCCCCTTGCCCAAGAGGGCCGAAACTTCCTCCTGCAGGAGCCGCAAGTGATCCCCCGATACGCGGTGGTGTTGCGGTGGCATGGCTTGAGGAGTCGTCTCGAAGGGGAGGGAGTAGCCCCTCTGGACGATCTGCAGCACCCACCTGTCCGAAATGACAGTGCGCCAGTGAGTGGTGATGGCGAACGGTAGGAGGTGAGACAAAACCAGTGTCTGGAGATGTGTCCAGGCCACTGGCCTCCCCAAGGTCTCCTGCCCAGTCCTCTTGAGACTGACACTCCCTGGTCAGAGGGTCCTCAGACCCCTCCCAATCCTCCTAATCACCCATCTCCTGGTACTCAGGGTGGTAATTCAATGGGGCCGGTTCGTAGAAGTGGAAATCTCCAAACGGCGTTGGATGCGGCGCCCAGCGGCGCCACTCAGACGTCGGAACCGGAACAAAGGAGGAATCGGGGCGGAGCTGCCCGAGTACGGTGTCGGAGGCGACACCTGACGGACCGACGCCGGGGGGGGTCGTAAGGTCCACCGGTGACGATCCAGAGCCCGAGGAGGGTCCCGCGGCACCGGGCCCGAAGGCGCCGGCGGCGCCGAGGCCGCTTGACCCTGCGGCGTCGGGCCCGAAGGCGCCGGCGGTGTCGGGATCGTAGGGCCCTGCGGCGCCAGGCCCGAAGGCGCCAGCGGCATCGGGGCCAAAGCCCCCGACCCGCTAGGGCCCCCAGACGGGTCCGCTGGGCCCGGAGGCGCCGCTGAGCCCGTCGGAGGAGAAAGGGACCTCATGGCCATGAGGAAGCGCTCGATCTCCTCCGGCGTCGCGTTCTGCCCAGGGACTGGAGGGTGTGGGGCAGGTTGCGACGCCCGTGACTCTAAAGGAGCCGCGTGGGCGGTGTCACCCGAACCCCCGGCCGCATCGTGCGAGCGTCGGGGAGGGGGAGGATGGGGGGGGGGGGGGGGGGGAGAGTCAGAAGAGCGATGACGTCTCTTCGACTTCTTGTGCTTCTTACCTGACGACGACTTCGACCCGGAGGAGTGGTGCCGACTCCCAGAGCTCTGGTGGCTCCGTCCCCGCGACCTGTCCCTCGACCTCCCGTGGGACCGGGACCGAGACCTTACGCGGCGCGGGCCGACTGCCGGAGTTCGAGTCCCCTGCAAGACCACTCCCACCTGGCTTTCGAAGATAGGGCCCGGCAGTCGGAGCAGGCCTTGTCGTCATGGTCGACGCCTAGACAGGTCAAACACAGGTGGTGGGGGTCCGTGACCAACATCGTGCGGTCGCACTCCTCACAGTGTTTAATTCAGGGCATCCCTATGGCACCGATCGGAGTCATGAGACTTCGAAGAACGATCAAAATGATCAAAAAGTTAGTCAAAAATTGACTTGGGTAACTGCTCTTTCCAGATCTGCGCTGGCTGGCGCAGAAAAAAGAAGAACTGACGTCAGCACGCGGAGGCGGCGTCTAAGTACTCCGACGACGTCATCACGGCGCCCACGATGCAGACGACGGACGCGGAGCCGCAAACGACGCCTACCGACGCGCAAGGGTACTGCTACGCAAAAGTTTCCGGATCCAGTCTGACACCTGGGGATATTCTAAGGTAAGGAATCTATCACTAACGTGCCTCTTTCAGATCAGGGTTTACTGGCTTATTTAGTATGGTAGTTTGTATCTCGGGCTTGAAACCGGAGATTCTCAGCCAGGCATGTCACCGTAACATCACACTTGTGTTAATCGCCCTGGCCGCGGTGTCTGCTGCGTCCAGTGCACACTTGATAGATGCATTTGAGATAAGCTTCCCTTCCTGTATGAGCATCTCAGCTGCCTCCTTATATTCATCTGGCAAGAGTTGTAACAGGGTTTCAAGAGTATCGTAATGAGCCCTGCCATATCTGGCTAAGAGTGTCTGAGTGTTGGAAATGCGCCAAATATTGGCCGCTTGAGCTGCCACCCTTTTCCCTGATGCCTCTAGCACTTTAGATTCTTTGTCAGGGGGAGGAGCATCACCCGTTGTTTGCCCTCTTCCGGGCATTGGAAACCACCAGAGAATCCAACGGCAACTGTCCCTTGATGTAGGTAGGGTCCCCAGGCGCCGGCTTGTACTTTTTCTCAATCCTGGGGTTAATCACCCTGGCCCTTGTGGTCTCTTTAAAAATGTCTCCAGCATGTTTTAAGACACCCTTTAGCAGAGTCTTGACAGTTCTCGCTGAGATGGAGAAGGTGTCAAACAAAAAGTCCACTTCAATAGAGTCAGCATGAAGCTGGACATCATGATTTTTGGCTGCCCTTTCAATAAGTGCATTAAACGCCGCAGAGTCTTCAGTAGGCGAGGTTTTCACAGCATACACATGACTGTCTGGGGCAGTGTGTGGATCTCCTGGGTTAGCAGCGTCTGCCAAGGGTTCATTGTGATCTTCAGGATCAGTGTCTATAGGATAGTTGTACTCCTCATTGTCACCTTCCTCGGTTTCCACATCCGAGTAAGTGGGCGAGATATGAGCAGTGTCTTGGCCATGTGGTGAGATAAGTTCGACAAGAAGGGGTGATGTAGTTGAATCCTTCTTCTTTTTCAATGGAATTTTGTATGACTCCATAGGCTGGTCCGGGGCGATCTTTCACTTGTATATCGAAAGTCTACCTGTGCCTGCGTCGATGAATTGTCTTCAAGCGGAGGCTGTTGATGCTTCGTGACCACTTCTGCAGTTGTGGGCTTCGGCCCCGTGGACACCTTCTTGGACGCTTCAACGACCGTCTTCGGGGCGAAGGCCTTAGGTACCACTTTCGGCCGCAGCGTGAACTGGATGGGCGCCGATGATTTTTGAGGTTTACTGGTAGGCTTCGTTGGTGGAGTATCCTTCGGTCCGACAGTGGAAGCCTTCTCTTTAATGCGTTTTATCGATTCCGACACCTGCTTTGAGAAGGTGGAGGACGGCTGTGTCGACTCGATGGGTTCCTTCGAGCCATCGCCAGGCGTGGACTCTAGGTTCGTACCGCTCTTCGCCTTGTCTGGTCGACACGTAGGATCGAGAACCTTCTGAGCTCCGAGTCCTTTGTCTGGGCCGACTGCCTTCGGCGCCGATTTTTTCGGGTCGACGTCCTTGACCAGTTTTTTCGGTGTCCCAGTCTTCGGCTCGACAAACTTGAGCGACCTTACCGGGTCGATAACACCTTTTTGCTTCGTCGGTGCCGATAGTTCAGAGGACTTCGAGCCGACCAAAGCAATACGCACTTTTGGTTTCGATTTTTCCTCCAGTGCTTTCGGTTGCGTAGACACCAATGCTTTCTCTTTCGGTTTCGATCGGTCAACCAGCGGCTCGTTAGAAACGTTCGAAGCCGGGCCTTGAGGCGAGGCTGTAGAACCAAGTGTACGATCTTGGGTAAGGCCATGTGGCGATCCCTCGACCTGAGCCTGTAGGAGAGTAGGGTCTGCAATCCTATGATCACCCAGATTTTTTGCTTTTGTTTCACTGGTTTACGACTTTCTCTCGCTGTGGGCCTGCCAATCAGACCCACAGCCTAGCTGTTCTCTCACTAAATTGACATGTGTACCTTAGGTACATTATCCAATTGGTACCGGGCCACCTTATCAGACCCTGTAACTCAGGGCATAGGTGTACCCAGGGCCTACCAGGGGCTGAAGCATGTATTATGCCACCCCTGGATGGCCATCTAAATCTGACACAACTGGCTGCACGACAGCTGGGGCAAGGTGGTGTAATCACCCCTTGCTGTAGATATAGTATACCGATATCTAACCCTAAAAATGGACACACAGATTCCTATCAGTCACTCCTATGGCAGGCCTTGACAATCCTGAAGGCAGAGTGCTTGGAATCGTGTGAGATGGTGCTCTGGCATGAGCTGAGCCCGTTTGCAGCTTGCGGAACCAAGTCCTAATAGCTGTTCCATGATAACGCATACCATATACTCTTAAGTGCATTATAATCCTTGCGGTTAAATGCTATCTTTGGTATTGCTTTATCAAACCATGTCGAGTAAGGTGTCATACGAATTGGAATACTAACCCCTCGCCAATTCTGGCGACGGGGTTAGCATTCCACCCTTCTAGAGGGACACAACATGTATGTAACTGTGAACCCCGGTTAAAGTTAACTGAAGCCTCAGCTCCACAAAATGGATGCTGCCACCACAGACACGAGTCTGACCTCCTGCTGCTGGGAGTCCTTCCAGCGAGGAGAGCTTGGACAAAGGGTTTCCTGTCAGGGGCCGTGCTAGCACCATCCCAGACAGGGTTTTGTGTATCCTGGGTAGGCAGGGCTTTACAGGAAGGTGACTGCAAGTGGCACCCCGGTGCTCACTACGCATCTGCCGGCTAGAACCAGTTCCAGGGGCACACCAGCCCCTGGCCTGGGGAAAGTCCGGCATGGGAGAGGGGTGTAACCACCCCCCTTCCTGGTCCCACCCCTAGGGCAGGACCTAGTCGCGTACCCACCCCTTTCTTTAGGATAAAGGCAGGAGCGGGGACCCTTCCAAATTAGATCATCTTTGAATCAAGAAACTACTTTCTACGAAAGGAACTCTCGACTTCTTCTCAAGATTTCTCCCTTGTGGCTAAGGAGTAGTCACCCTGCATCCGCAGGCACCATCTACGAACTCTGCGGTTTGCTGCACGTCCTTCCTCAGGAATCAGACCGACCAGCACGACGAGACCCGGCTTCCCTGGCACCTCTGACCTCTACCTACCTCTACAGCTAAGCTGAGAACCGTAGGTGCGACGAGACCGAGGGACCGGCCATCATCAGAACTGCACGACTTCGATCCAGCACGACCGCCGAGGGATCCTCTGGTGAGTGCTTTGGGGTCCGAGAAGCCCCGACCCTGAGCAGCTCCTGCACCGAAGTCCAGCCTCCCAGCATATCCACGATCTGCGTGGGGCCCTTCTGCTTTTTGCTGCTCACCGCGTTGTTTCGGTACTAGCCCGCTGGCTTGTGGCCTTCTTAACGACGCCCGACGACATCACTGCTGCTGGTCTGGTTGCTCCAGACTGGCCCTTGCTCCCTTCCAAAAGAGGAGCACCCCGGACCCTCCTGGTCCACACCAGACGCCATTTTAGGTCCACCGCATGGGCTTGAATTTGCCAAGACTTGTTGCCCCAATCCTGGGTCCAGCGACGTCGACAGCATCATCCATCGTGGGACAGCTCGCACCTCCATCCTGGTTGCCGACAACGCCTCCTGGTCCGTGAGACGGCAGAGCCCAGCGTCGCCCACTCACCTAGTCGAGGTGACTACCATCCGGTGCCCTCCTGGTGCCACCTGACTACTGGCTAGTAGTCACGATTTTGGTCCCCTCTGCTTTCAGGTGTCATCCATCTTCGATCCAGGCTTGGATCACTCGAACAATATTCACTGGTCGCCTGCCAGCAACTTCTTTCTTCAGGCTCCTGGTTCGTCTACTAGGATTCCCAACGTCTTTTGAGACCTATGCAGCTGCAGCCCCTGGGCTAGGTAACTTCGGCATTTCAGTGCCCCAGCATAGCCTCACTATCCAAGGGTCAGGATCCACTGTCGTTTTCGATCTACCTAGTCGGGTTTGCCCGAGAACACTAACTTTGTCTTTACTAGCTCCCATAGACTTTGTCCCGCATCCCGCGTGAGAGTGCACACTCTGCACCTGAGTCCCCTAGGCCTCCTACTAGTAATCTGAAGGTTCAGTAACGTAGTCCTAGCGATTCCAAAGCCTATTAGTACAGTACTTACCTGCTAGTAATTTTGCATTCCACTTTCAGAGTATATGGTTTTTCGTGCCCCTCGGGCATTTGTGTAAATTGTGCAACTTAAAGTATTTTCGTAAGAGTTTTGTTGTGTGCTTAGTACCCTGTCCTCATAAAGAGTACAGGGCTGTTGTGATCTAAATAAATACACTGTTTATTTTCATAACACTTGTGTGGGGTCCTTTCACTTGGTGTTCAAGGGGTATATGTGATGGTATAACAGCTGGCTTAACACGCCCTCTAGAGTTTAGCCCGAAGACTGCTCGTATCCACGCTACTAGGATAGCTGGTCTATAAGGTTGACTTACAACCAATCACCATAAGGGTTGTTTGGACTGATACAAAGTGCTCACTAGAATAGTGAACATTATATATCAGGCCAACTTCGCACAGAGCCTTATTAAGTGTTTTTGTCTCGGCCCCCGTACAAACAGTCGGGCCTAGCTCCTCGCTCGAGCTATCTTCCACGGCCCCAAAGGCCCCATCGTCGTCAAAGGCCCCATCGTCGTCTCCTACCTAGTCGACGACGTCTTCATTATCGACCATTTCAACATCAGCATCGTAACTGGAGTCGATCTCCGATGCAGGATCAGACAGGTTATCCTGAACTTCCTGCTCGACTCCTTCATCCTCCTCGGTATCGAAAATGTTCACCGGGTCAGGTGCCGTCTGCTGGGCCTCCTTGCGCGCTGCGCGTCGAAGTCGAATCGCCTTCTTGGAGCGGAAACGAGAACAAGCCATACAGCTGGCTTCATCGTGATCCGGAGACAGGCACTTGTTGCACACCGGGTGGACTTCGATGTGAGGATATTTTGAGTTGCAAACGGGACATCTTTTGAACGGGCTCCGTTCCATGATGGTTTGTCGATAAGGCCTCTGGCGTCGACCAGGCCTTCAGTGCCGAAAAGCCACGCGGCTCCTCTGGACGTCAGACTCGGGAACTGAGCTGGAACAAGAACTGGGCACCGATCGCAAGGCAATACCGACGATAACTAAAGGCCTTTTGGCCAAAAGGAAAGTTTTTTATCGATTCCGAACTTCAGGTAACAAATATGCATCCGAACCCAATGGCAGAAAAAAAACAATCTGGGGATGGAGTTGATGCCCACGCGCACTGTAGTCCAGGGGAGGAGCCACCTATCTCGTGATACTTCGAAGACTCTTCCAGGACAACAATGTGCAATCATCCGGACCCAACACTAGGCGGCGATCTATGCACAGATATGAATTCAGCAGGCCACATGCCTCGAACACAAACAACCAGAACACAAAAAGTGCCCTCCTGTATAACATACCCTGGAGCTAGTAGCAAAAGTGGTAAAAGTTCATAAAGCCATACTTTGAGGTTATTCTATTGCAATCAGAGTTGAATAGTACAGGTATAAACATGGTATGCCTGTAAAAGTATTGCGAAGTGTAAGTAGAACAACATTATATACTATCCTCTTCTTTCTACATCTTTCCCTCAATATCCCATTAATCTGCCTCTTCTTTCCTTTCTTCCACATTTATATCAAGACTTCACTTTTCTCTCCAATTTCTGCAAGCTTTTTCTTCTTCCGGTCTTTTTTGGCTCCCATGTTTCTCGTTCTCATCTTCTTTGCTCTTTGTCTCACTTTTTCCTCGCCTTGCTACATTTCAGCCTCTTCTTCCTTCCCCTTTTCGCTTTTCTTGATTTTAGTTTTATCTTCTCCATTTTTACCCAATCTCTCACCTCCATAGCTCATTGTCCTTTGAATCCACTCAATTTCTGCCAATTTTTTTTCTACACTCAAATCTGCCCTCTCGGTCTCCTCCAGATTTTCTTCTCGCTATAACCATTCCCATCTTTCTCTGTCACTTATTTCTTTCTTTCCTATCTGGTCTCCTTTACTCATTTTACCTTCTCTTTTTTTATTCTGTCATTATTTTTATTTTCATTCCCCATCACACTTTTCTCCTTACATCCATTTCCACCCATTTCTTCTTTACCGTGTCATTATGGTTTTTACTTTTCTCTTGCTGTAAATGTTTTCGCACCAACTACTTATTTGTGGACTTCCATTTCCCTCTACCTAATCAAATATCCCTGCTCCCTTGCTCTTTCTACTCTAAATCTCCTTCCACCCTCTTTACATCTCCTATTTTTCCTGTCCTTGCGGTCTTTTTTCCTGTATTCACTTACACTGTCCCTTTCCAGCTTTCTATTCCCTTGGTCCTTCTCATCTGTTTTTCTCCTTTTTCCTCAAGCCTTATATCTCAAGTTCTATATTTCCTACCTCCCTTTTCCTATTTTTCGCCCAGTCTCTGCTCTTCCATTATAGCCATTCCTTGGTATTCTCCTGGTTCATTTTCACTCCCTCCATATCACCTCCCTCCTTTTTTCTCTCTCCTTTAGGTTTAGTCACGTCGCTTCTCTATCACTTGTCTAGCAGAACTCCACTTTATACTGCCTCTTGACCTCTTTTCTTTTGTATCTGTTTATTTTTTCCTGTCTGCTATACTAGTTTTGATTACCTACATCGCCTTACTTTGTTTTTTCCTCCTCTAATGCTTGTCACATTTTCGACACTTTTTCATTCTTTCTCCTCAAAAGCCTCTCATAATTAGCCATCTGCTGCTCTCCTATAGGCTTTTTTTCTGGGTTTGGAACCGTCTCGTTCTCTGTGAAAGTCTTCGTCAGCCTCCAGAAAAGTATCAGGGAGACATGCAGCCGTAAATACAATGCAGCTGGTTCAGAGCATGCTGGGGGCCACTTACCTCTGGGCCCCAGTGCTACAGCACCAGCTGCATCACAGATACCTACTACACCCCTAAGGATTGTGCAGCTAAGGCGAATATGCACTTCCCCCTTTTTCTGAAAAGGTAAACATAAAAGACGTGTATGAGTGGAAAGACAATTAGTCAAGTATGAAACTCTGGTGAAGCACCAACAATGGCAGCAATGTGAGACGCAGAGCACTATCGTATATCTCAACAACTGTAACTAAAAGAAAATACAAGAAAAAGAGACTTTAAAAAAAAATACTAGATGAACCCTCATGCGAAGGCGTCAGTTTAAGGAGAGGCACAGTTCTAACACTAATCAATGCCCTAAAAGTAGATTCTACTTTACCCATTTAATTTTAATCACCAAACTCACCTATTAAAGTTTTCACGCAAGTCTTAAAAAGTAAATTACTAGTATTATGTACAGACTGCTAGGGCACTCACTTCCTTGATAGAAGGCAAGCTCCATCCGAGACCAGTGTTGCAGCCAAGGGTTGTATATCTTTTTCCAATTGACCAAAGATCCTCCAGTGCTGATATTGTGTTCTTCACGAGCCAGAATGGTCTCCTTTTTGGAACAGGTAAAAGAGATCTAACCCACACCACGTCATAGGACACCTGGCATTAAACAACCAGCTGGAGCAGCACCGAGAACAGGGAGGTGGCCGAAAGATAGATTTGTTTCATATTTTTAATAATGCCAAATGTATGAAGGGAATATAAGAAAAAATATACACAAAGTTCACTCTGTTTACTAAACAATCATCTCTAACTGCCTTGCATACTCAATAACTTGTTTGGCGAGCTCTGTCGATGGGATAGTGGCATCTTCCGGTTTCTGCTGTTGGGTAGTGAAGCTGTAGTAACCGTTTGCGTCCAAAATCCAACCACGCTGGAAAAGAAATAGATTCGGATGAGACAAGAGAAAAGCTCAGAAACACTATATGTGCATTTTAGACAGTTAGGTAATACTTGGGTGCGTTTATTTATAATAGGTTGTACATAAACTGACCATGAAAAACTATACCGTCATCACTTTAATGTGAGGAGATATAATTGGTGGACAAACAGTACTACACTTTCCCCACTTCCAGTTTCATTTAAAGTAACATACATGTTATCTAGTGAATATAGAAAAAATACCAGAAGCACAAGTTACTTGTGTAACAATATATCTGTAAGAGACATTAGTTAGTGATAGATTCCTTACCTTAGAATATCCCCAGGCGTCAGACTGGGTCCGGAAATGTTTATCGGCAGCGCCCCTGTCCGTCAGGAGTCGTCGTCGTACAGCTCCACGTACTTAGTCGCTGGCGTCGTAGTCGCCAAGATGACGCAGCTGGAGCTACTTAGACACGCCCACGCACGCTGACATCAGTTCTGTACACAACTTTCCGTGCCAGGAATGCAGAGCCATGCAAGATACTGACCACTGGTGCATTGAAAGTAGGTCCCTGAAAGGGATGACCTTAACCCTAGAAATCAGTTCGCAGAACGGGGAGGATGAGTGGGGTGGTAAGGAATCTATTAGAAACTAATGTCTCTTACAGATATATCGTTACACAAGTAAGTAACTTGTTAATTTGAAAGACACATGCTAGTGATAGATTCCTTATCTTAGATTAGATACCCCAGCAATACCAACTCCGGTGGTGGGTCTGCGAACAAAGATCGCACCAGAAAGTCACAGAACAGAACGGCCAAAGAAGCCGTCTCTCGGGACTTGAATGTCAAGGCAATAATACTTAGTAAAAGTGTGCAGCGAGGCTCACATGGCTGCCTGACAGATGTCTTGCAGGGGGACACCACGCCCCAATGCAGTAGTAGCTGCTGTCGCCCTGGTAGAATGGGCGCGCAACCCCACTGGGGGTTCCTTTTTAGCCATAGAATAACGGGCGTTGATGCACAAGACGACCCAGCGGGAGATAGTTCTCTTGTGTACAGCCCAGCCTTTCTTGGCACCCACGTAGCAAACAAAGAGCTGGTCATCCACCCGGAACTGTTGTGTACGATTTAACTAAAATGAAAGCGCACGTTTTGCGTCCAGACAGTGGAGCCTCTTTTCCTCTTTGGAAGGGTGCGGAGGCGGAAAGAAAGTGGGCAAGGTGATAGTCTGCCCAATGTGAAAAGCAGTGACAACTTTTGGCAAGAAGGAAGGACGAGTGCGAAGCACAACCTTGTCCAGATGGACGGACAGAAAAGGAGGCTTACAAGAAAGAGCTTGGAGCTCACTCACACACATAGCGGAGGTGACGGCAACGAGGAAAGCAGTCTTCAAAGTCAACAAACGAAGAGGACAGTTGTGGAGCGGCTCAAAAGGAGCGCACATCAAAAAGTAAGTACCAGATTCAAGTCCCACTGCGGCATTACAAACGGAACAGGAGGGAAAAGGTGAGTAATGCCTTTGAGAAAATCTATTAACAGGGGACTTGAAAACAGGGCTGATCAGGAAGCCTGAGAAAGGCCGAGATTGCAGAAAGGTAGCCCTTGATGGTGCCCAGAGCAGAGCCCTGCCAAAGAAAGAAGGAACAAAAGGACATCTGAAAGAGGGACAGAAAGGGGATCCACAGCCTTTGCTGTGCACCATGCCACAAATTTGTTTCACTTGTAGACGTATACAGATTTAGTGGAGAGACGCCTGGCTGCCAGAATGACATCAGAGACTTCAGGAGGCAAGTCTAACGGAACCAACTGTCGCCGCTCAATTTCCAAGCATGTAGGTGGAGGCTGGACAGGTTTGGGTGGAGGACCGTCCCCTGCTGCTGCGACAGAAGGTCCTCCTGAAGAGGTAGTCTGATCGGGGGATCCACACTCATACTAAGTAGCCTGGGTTACCAAACTCTTCAAACTCAGTCCGGTGCCACAAGAATGACTTGGGCCCGGTCGTGCCTGATCTTCTTCAGCACTATAGGCAGAAATGGTATAGGCGGAAAGGCGTACAATAGACGACAGCTCCACTTGCGACGAAAAGTGTCACAGAGCGAGTGCCGCCTTGGAAATTCCAAAGTGCAGAACAGCTGACATTGCACGTTCTCTTCGGTGGCGAATAGATCAAACCAAGGCTCTCCCCACTGTCAAAAGAGACCTTGCACCACCTCAGAGTGAAGATGCCATTTGTGATCCATCAGGCACCGGCGGCTGAGTTAGTCCGCCCTGGTGTTCAAAGTACCTGCCAGGTGTTGAACCATCAATGTAATGCATAGACGTTCCAGCAGTGTCTAGAGGCGCAGAGCATCCAGACAAAGGGTCCACGACCCCACCCCACCGCGTTTGTTGCAATACCACATGGCGGTGGTGTTGTCTGTGAACACCTGCACCACCTTCCCCTTGACAGATGGAAGGAATGCCTTCAGTGCAAGAAGGATCGCCCGAAGGTCCAGAAGGTGGATATGGAGCCTGGACTCTGCCAGAGACCAGAGGCTTCTGATCACCGCCTCTACCATGTGGCCGCCCCATCCCAGGAGGGATGCATCCGTCACCACTGTGTGCTCCGGTTGGGGAAGGGAGAAGGATCTGCCGCTGACACAATGCTGATTTGTGAGCCACCACTGCAATTGTCGTGCATTGCCCTCCAAGATCAGGACGCAGTCTGACAGGTTCCCCTGATGCTGCGCCCACTGGAACTTCAGGTCCCACTGCAGAGCCTGCATATGCCATCTGGAATGGTTGGTGAGCAGGATGCTGGAGGCCATGAGGCCCAGCAGCCTCAAGGTCATCCTGATCGAAACCCAGGACAAGGGCTGAAAGATCAGAATCATAGCCCGAATGTCCAGACTCGCTGTTCGGGAGGATAGACACGAAACTGTGCCATGTCCAGAACCACTCCGATGAAAAGGAGCTACTGAGAGGGAATCAGGTGCGCCTTCGGCATGTTGATGGAGAACCCCAGCAAATGAAGGAGGTCGGCCGTAGTCTGGAGGTGGGAGATAACTGCCTGGGGCGAGCCCACATTCAACAGCCAGTCGTCGAGATAGGGGAAGACTGAAACCCCCGTTCTGCGCAGATGAGCTGTGACCACCGCAATCACTTTCGTGAACACTCGTGGGGGCGCCTGTAAGGCCAAAGGGGAGCACGGTTAACTGAAAATGCTCCTGCCCTACCATGAATCGCTGGTAACACCGGTGGGCAGGCAGGACGGGGATACGAAAATAAGCGTCCTGCAGGTCCAACGCTACCAACCAGTCTTGCGGGTCGAGGGCAGACAAGACCTGAGCAAGTGTGAGCATCTTGAACTTCTTTCGGAGGAAGCAATTGACATCCCGAAGGTCCAAGATAGGACGCAGGCCTTTGTCCTTCTTTGGAACCAAGAAGTAGTGAGAGTAACAACCACAACCTACTTCTGGCGCCGGAATGCGCTCTATAGGCCCCTTGGCCAAGAGGCTTGTAACTTCCTGCTGGAGTAGTGTCAAGTGATCCCCCGACATGTGGTGGCATGGCTGGAGGTGTAGTCTCGAAGAGGAGGTAGTAGCCCCTTCGGACAAGTTGCAGAACCTAATTGTCCGATGTGATGGTGCGTCGGAGGTGATGGTGAATCCTGCCACCCACTAGCATCTGGTGGGCCTGAAACACCTGAGTAGGAAGGTTTGGAGGCAGCGGCTGCAGGGGGTGATGGTGGACTGACCCGCACGCTGGCCGTGACCTGCCTCTGTGGGTCCCACATCCGCAGCTGCGCTGAGACTGTTGTTGCGCAGGCCTGTGGCTCTGAAACGAACGTGCTCGGGCGCCCCTTTCTTGCCAACGAAAGGAGCGAAAAGCAGAAGCGGAAGGAGCGTGTGTGACCAAAAGGTTTAAGGACTTGGCTGTAGCCCGTGAGTCCTTAAAACGTTTCTACGCACAATCTGCTTTATCGCCTACCTGGCGAGTGCCATCAAAGGGCATATCCATCAATGTGTTCTGAACATCACCAGAAAAGCCAATCATCCTCAGCCAGGCGTGACGGCGTAGCGCCACTGTCGTTGAAATCGCCCTGCCCAGCGAGTAAGCAGTGTCAAGACCACAACGGATGGTGAACTTAGATGCGTCTCTCCCCTCAGCAATAGCTTGGGAAAGTATTGTCCGAGCCTCCACCGGACACTGAGGCAGCACTTGCGCAACCGCATCCCACACATAATGAGAATAACGGCCCAAGAGACATGCGGTGTTTAAAGACCGCAGGCCTGAACTGGCAGAAGAGAAAACCTTCTCAAACTGCTCCAGTTTCTTGGATTCCATGTCCGGAGGAGTGGAAGGGAATGGCCTTGGGGACGCAGAGGCTTGGAAAACTAAGCTCTCGGGGTGGGGTGTTGGGAGAGAAAAAAGGGGGTCGTCTGGGGCCAGGTGATTGCGTCGGGCCACGTTCTTGTCCACAGGAGCCCCTTTGATGGGCCTGGACCAGGTGCCCAAAAGAACATCTGAGAGTGCATTGTTAAACGGCAGCAGCGGCTCCGTAGAAGCAGAAGCTGGCCGAAGCACCTCTGTCAGGAGGTTAGTTCTGACCGCCACAGAAGGGAGCTCGAGGTGGAGAGCCTTGGCTGCCCTACGCAACACCATAGAATATTATTCACTCACCTCCGTAGCCACGCTAGAAGGAGACCGTGTGCCCGGTTCCGAAGAATAATCCTGGACATCTACATCCCCGGATCCTCATCCCAGTCCAGGTCTCACTCGCATTGGGCTGTGAGAGGGTCCTCAGACTCCTCCCAGTCCTCCCCGTCCTCCATACCCTGTGGAACAGGTGGAACATACGGAGGCGTGTGGACAAAGGGAAAGAAATTCCGAAACGGTGTTGGTCAACACCCTTCCGGCACCTGTCCCAGGCCGGGGAGGGAGCCGGGGGCGGCGGTTTCGTGGTCGCGACCAAGGCAATAGAGACACGCACGGTGCGGGTCAGTCACAGACATCGTGCGGGGACAGGCCACGGAGGACTTAATACTGGGCATCCCTAGGCACCTGTAGATTGATATATACACTTGAAAACAGAGACAAAAATTCCCAAAAAACTCAGTAAAAAAATGACTGGGGTTACCGCTCTCTTCCGATCTGCGATTTTTGGCGCAGAAAAAGAAAGAACTGACATCAGGGTGCGTGGGCATGTCTAAGTAGTTCCAGCGACGTCATCTCGGCGAAGACACCAGTGATTTCCGTGGTGCTGTACGACGACGCCTACCGACGTGCAGGGGTACTGCTGACGAAAAAACTTTCTGGATCAGTCTGATGCCTGGGGATATTAAGGTAAGGAATCTATCACTAACATGTCTCTTTCAGAAAACCATCTCAGCAAGTGGTATACTTCCCAAATGGAACCAAGAGGTAGATTGTGTGGTCAAAAAGCTCTGCAAATGCAGACTTTGTAATTCTGATGCATGCCTCTAACTGCAGATTCCTCACCTTTAGAATATCCACAGGTGCCAGGCTAGATCAGGAAGATTAACATAATTGCTCCAGAACCCCTGTAGGTGGAACCATGCGGCTCCACAGTGTCTTAGTTCGGCAACAAAGGACCTCACATAAGCACCTTCCATGTGCATCAATGTAATTTCCTTTAGCAAGGGGACTCCTCTTTTCACAATAATTTTTTTTCCAGTGTGCAAGGGAACATGTTCCCTCCTAAAAATACAGGGTTTAAACCATGTAGAGAATAATGCAAACAAATGTATGTGAAAGATCTCTATGAGGTATGACTAGTGGTTGGGTTTGGGGGACAACTCAAGTCCTGTAAGCAGTGTGCCCTTATGAATCTGAAAGCGATCCAGGAACATGAAGTACAGCCATGCATTGCTGAACACCAAAGAAAGTCACAGAAGTCCTGCTCGAAGTCGAGGGCTCAGACCTAGTACTGCTCTTGGGTCAGCACGTTCGAGACCGGTCCTCATCGAGGGTCAAGTCATCTGGTAAGTCAAACTGGAATCACAAGAAGACCAAGCGGAATTCATTCCAGCCCACCACTCTCAGTCTGGGAAGTTCCATGAACATCAGGACGCCTCTTGGGCTCGCCCCAGGGCTGCCACCAAGACGCAAATCCCACAACAGGTCCTGATGTACCCAAAGATTCTGAGGTGATCAGCGACATCACAGCAGATGGAGGAATTTATGGAGGCTATGTTGCAAATCTTTGAGATGCTTCCAGCACCCTTTTGCGTGCCTTCAGGCCTCAAGGATCCACCGAGGCCTCCACTCGGGTTACTGCTGGCGGGTCTGACATCAGCACAGTCTGTGCCTCTCCAACCAGTCTTAGGCTTCACTCAGACATCAGATCAGACTTCCAATCCAGCACCAAAATCCACCGCCGTCTCTTGGACATCACCAATAGCACTAGAGCAAGACTATGTCCCAATAGTTCTATTCAGCTGGGAGACAAATTTATCCTGACCATAACTGCAGTTCCATTCTGAAGCTGCCCCAACAAAAAGCTGCACCAACAAAAAGCTGCACAAGTTTAATTGTACTCAGACAGAGCCATGCTTTCACCTCATAGCCCCATCACTACACATTTTCGGTCAGGACTCTTATCAGAGACAATCAGCTTTTGAAGAGGACAATGGAGATTGGGATTACTTTACCATACACTATGATGACAATCTATACATTGATTTGAAAGAGGCCAGGAGGTTGGCCACTTCACTGGACCCTGGGTTGTGTTCTTCATCTGGACCATCAAGGGAAGACAGTTTCTTTGCTGAGGTAATAAGACACGCCGTTGGGGTATAAAACTTACAGCTGTCATTTGTGAAATTTAAGAGTAACGTGTTAACAAATGTTTTACAAACTGAGCAGATTTTCTCTGAGCCTTTACTACCTTTCATTAAAGCCCTGCCCTGGTCTAAGCCTTGTTTCTGTCCACCAGTGAACAAGCAGGTAGCCAGTCACCACAGGCCTTAACCAGGAAACTCTTTACTTCTTGATGGAGCACATCACACCAGTAAAGTCTGGTGGTTCAGGCTTCCACCAGCAGGGTGAACCCTATTTCATACCATGCGGCCTCCCCTAGACGGAGAGTCAAAGGGAACTGAAGCATCAGGGACTTGGATGTTTTCACTGGCATGTCAATGCCAGGTGCTTCCTGAGGCAAAAGCCCGGCACTTTATGGCACACGGTTAGTGAGATTTGTTCCCGCAATCCCTTAGGAATTTCAGGTGAACCTGGCTCAATCAATCAAGGATGGTCCCGATGCAGCCAAATATATGAACTATTCTAGACTGGATATAACAGACTGCTTGGTGAAAGCAGTCGCTACTAGGGTAGTGCTTTTGCGTCACTCTTGGATCACATCCACAGCCCCTACTGGTGACGTACAAGCCTCATTGACGGACGTGCCATTCTGTGGATCTCACCTGTTTGGTAAAAAGGCAATTCCATGCTGGAACACTTCAATCAGAGTAGGGAAATAGTGTGTTCCTTAAGCAATTCTGCTCTGGCTAGACACTTCATTTAGCTATTTTGCCCCTTTTGAAGCTACTCCCAATGTTTGGCATACCGGCAACGCCAAGGTTCACCACCACAACAGGCAACACAGCCCTATTGAAGTAGTTAATCACAATTGATGGACAGAATGCAGTAGTTAATAATGCAGATCAGTTCACTTCACAAGGGACAGTTAATTTCCCTGTCCTCTGCCCCTTTGGCACCAGTTTCCAAGCCACTTCAGTTTATCCTTAGTGGCACAGGACCACTCTGTGGGAGGCAGGATGAGGCATTTTCTCCAAGGGTGGTAACATATGTCATCAGGAAGGTAGCTTCTTCACATCGGTCATCTGGGCGATGCTCTGCCATTCTATTTCGGCCCACTACATCTTCAACCCACATCAGAGCTGCACGCCTCCCTCTTGCTCCAAGAGGAGCAGCTTCTTTTGGCCAAATACGGACTGGCTGTTAGTCCCACTATTTCCTTAAGCCAAAGAAGGGAGGGAGGCCGTTGTCTTATTTTAGATGTCCATGCCCTGATGCCTTTTTGAGGAAGGACAACTTCAAGATGCTCAAGTTCTACCAGGTTCTGTCTGCCCTGGATCCTGGCAACTGAATGGTGTCTTTGGAAATGCAAGATGCTGACTATCACGTTCCTGTCCTGCAGTCCAACAGACACTACTTGCAGTTTAAGGTAGGGCAGGTGTGTTTCAATTTGTGGTGCTCCACTTTGGTTCTACCAGTGACCCTCGCGTGTTCATGAAAGTGATGGTAGTGGTCGCAGCACACCTTTTGAGGTTGGGGATTCCAGTTTTCGCCTGCCTCGATGACTGACTGCTGAAGGCGGACTCGGCAGCCAGTTGTGGTTTACCTCCAGATGGCGAAGCTCCTGACTTTATTAGGGTTCACAATCAACGTGCTGAAGTCACATCTTTCCAAGGGCTCGCTTACATTGGGGCCACTCTTGCTACAGTGCTTTTTTTTGAATTCTCTCTGCCACAATGGGTCCAGGACATTCGGGCTATGATCATGTTTCAGCCTTGGTCCTAGGCCTTAGTGAGAGTAGCCTTGATACTTCTTGGCCTACAGGCCTCTGCATTCTGCTGAAGTCATCTCGGGGTGGTGGAGTCCAGTAGAGACCAGTCTCAATAGCCACTTGCTTGAGTTGTAGGCCATTTGCCATGCACAGAAAGCCTTTCTTCCATCCAAAGGGAGGTCTTGTTCAGGTTCCTATAGACAACACCACGCCATGTGGAAATGAAACAAGCACAATAGGGTGGGTTCTTGTACCAGGAGGAACTTCGTCTTTTGAGACAGCTGGAGCGTCAAGTGTGTTTTCCTGGCCATGAAACACTTGGTGGGATCTTTGTATGCCACGCTGGATTAACCCAGCTGACAGTGTCTGGCAGATCACGAATGGCAGTTACATCTCGAGTAATGCACAGGGCATCTTCCAACAACGAGGATTACCCTGGCTAGAACTTTTCATCACAGTCGAGAATGTGCAGTGTCAAAATGGTTGCGTGCTGCAGTGTGCAAGAAGCCTCTCCATCTGGGACACACTCCAGAGAGAGTGAAGCAATGGATTAATGTCCACTTTTCCACCACTACCTCTCTTGCCCAGAGTCCTGAAGAAAATAAGGATCAACTGTGTCAGGGTCATCCTAGTGGCTCTGAACTGGGTAAGGCGAGTGTGGTACCCTGAGCATCTGCCCTCCAATCAGGCTACCATGTCGGGAGGTTCTCTTGTGGCAGCAGCTGGAAAGGGTCCCAAACCTGCATAAACTGCCCCTCTAGGCTTAAAGAAAAAATGGTGGCAGTTGACTGCATGCAATCTTCCTTCTAAAGTTATGGATGTCATCCTCGCAGAGATGCGTCCCTCTACAAAGTCAGTCTACGGATGGATCTGGGACACGTTTGAGGCCTAGTACGACACTTGCTATATGAGCCAGTTACAAACCAAACTGTCAGATATCTTAATTTTTTTGATCTCTGGCCCAACAAGGACTTGCAGTTGGCAACATTAAAGGTTATATGTTGCCTTTTCGCCCTTTTTCTGTTTGCTGGATCAGCCACCCATGTTCAAATCACCTGTTGTTAAGAGGTCTATTAAGGGTTTGACACATATATTCCCTCCCAAACCTTTTGTGATGCCACAGTGGGATCTCAATTTGGTTCTCACTTTTCCGTGTACACCATTCAAACCAATACAGAGTTGCTGACTATGTCTCCTGATTCTCAAAAATGTGTTCCTGGTGACGATAACTTCAGGTAGTTGAGTAAGTGAACTCCAAACTCTCTTGGTGCAGCCACATTACAACAGCTATTTTCCACATAAAGTGGTGAAGAGTACCATGGAGGCCTTTTTGCCAAAGGTCAATCCAGAACTCTCCCACCATTCTTTACACTGCTGCAAACTTCAAAAGAGAAGAGGCTCCATTGGCTGGACTCAAAGAGAGACTTAAGATTTGAAATTGATTGCACTGAAGACCATGAGGTGGACGGTCAGCTTTTTGTGAAGGCCTCTGGGGCAAAGAAAGGAAAAGCAGTGCAGAAATGTAATCTGTCAAGGTGGATAGTTCGCTGCATTAAGATCTGCTAAGCATTGGCAAGGAAGCAGCCTCCACAAGGACAAAAGACCCATTCCACTAGAACCAAGACTGCTACCACTGTATTGGCACAAGGAGTGCCTAATCTTGATTAACTGTCAGGTTGCAAAATGGGCATCAATGCACACGTTTACGAAGCACTACTGTCTTGACAATCAGGTCATATGGGTAGGGAACTACATCCGCTCAGAATTGCAGGGCAATTTGATCTGAGCAATTACACAGACCCACCTCCTTTAAAGGTACTTCTTGGGTATCTATTCTAAAGGTGAGGAATCTGTGGTTAGAAGAACTAATCGGAAGAACAAGTTACTTACCTTTGGTAATGCTCTTTCTGCTAGAGACTATCTAGCAAGAGATCCCTCGACTTCTGAATATTCCCCAGGCATCAGACTGGATCCAGAAACTTTTCAGTAGTACCTCTGCGCACCAGATGGTGGCGCCATGCGGCTCTACATTGAGTCTGTTCAGCTACAATAATGAAATGAGGCGCCTTTATAAGCGTCACTCCTGTGCGCGGTCAGGTGCTTTTAAGATCGTCTGTGCCCTCAAAGGCAGAGACCCAGAAGCAAATTGGTAGACAGTGTGAAGATTGTGTTACTTGGGCTCTTATTAATGGCTAGAGTTCGATTACAGATCAGGGAGTTAGGGAAGGTTCGTCGAGAAATCTGTGGCTACGTAGAGTCTCTACAAGAAAAGCGTTACCAAGGTAAGTAACTTGTTCTTCTGACAAACATTTTTCGCTTCTTATTACCCATTTTTTGAACAGATATTAAAAGCAGTACTTATCTGGAGGTGGGACTATGAAAGGACTCAAACCAGAAGGTCCTGCAGGACGAGCAGGCAAAATGCTTCTCTCAACGTATTAGACTGTTCAGGCAACAGTGCTTATAGAACTTATGGAGGGACGACACGTAGTCACCTGACAGATATCCAGGACACAGACTGCCCTTGCTGAAGTAGTTGAAGCAACTTTGGGCCTGGTGGAATGAGCATGCAGTCCTTCCAGAAGCTACTTAATGCCTAGTGCATAGCAGACCTTAATGCAGAGCAAAATCCAGCTGCAAATGTTCTCTTTTGCACTACATTGCCTTTTTCCCCCTTCAGAGAACGGATCGTCCACCCAGTGGTCTTTGGTATGATCTATGTAGAAGCTCAGAGCTCTATTGGGGCCCAAGCAATGGAGTATCTTCTCCTCATCAGATGGGTGAGGCTGTCCATAAACACAGGCATGGTGATGGTTTGACTGACATGGAACAGCATCACAACTTTTTGTAGGAAGGATACCAAGTATGCATAACCAGTTTGTCTAGGAATAAGGAAGTGTATGGACACAAAGCCTGAAAGTGCACTCACATTCCAAATTGAGGTGATGGCAGTAAGGAACAGTCTTCATAGTAAGGTAGGAAGGAAAGCTGTGAAGTAGCTCTAATGGAGTGTAAATCAGAAAAATCATGACTATTGGGACATAACAAGGGAGCGGGAAACATATGTTGAAGCCCTTTTTAAAAATCGCATCATAACTGGTGACTTACAAAATGAGGGCTGATCTGACAATCGTAGGAAGCCCGAAAGGGCTGAAACATAATCCTTAACTGTCTCCAAAGCAAGGACTTGCTTTGCAAGAGACAGGAGAAATAACAGAACATCAGATAACTTGGCCTGGAGGGGGTTAATCTGGTGAGTGCTGCCCCAAACCACAAATTTGTCCCAGTAACATAGGTCTACAATTTTAGTCTAGGATGCCTGGCTACCAAGTACCAAGATAATATCAACCATCTCCGGAGGAAGGTCAAAGGTGTTCAGCGGTCACCACTCAATCTCCAAGCATGAAGGTGGAGTTTACGAAGGCCCGGATACAGAAACCTGCCCTACTGTTACAACAGCAAGTCTTCCTGTGGGATGGTGGTGGTGGTGGTGGTGGGGGGGGAAATTGGGAACCTGATTGGAGGACATGTGTTCAAGCAAAGAAATTCTGGGTACCATAGTCTCCATTCCCAATCTGGAGCGACTAGGATGATTTGGACCCAGTCATCCCGATCTTCTTGAGAACTCTGGGCTGGAATGGTATCTGTAAAAAGGCATAAAGGATTCCAAAGTCCCACTCAATGCAGAACATTATTGCAAGCGAGAGACACCATGGATACTCCAAAGTGCAGAAATTGAGAGATCTAAGTGATGACCGATAGATCAAGTCAAGGTTCTCCCCTTTTGTAGAGGAAACCTTGCACTACCTCTAGATGTAACGGATATTTGTGGTCCGCTAGGCACCAATGGCTGAGCTTGTCCACCATGGTATTCAAGGACCCTGCCAAGTGGATAACCACCAGGAAAATTCCTTGGCAGTCCAGCCATTTCCAGAGGGGCAAGGCCTCCTGACAAACAGTCCATGACCACACCCCGCCCTGTGTGTTGTGTTACATAATGGCTGTAGAGTTGTCCATGAGCACCTTTACTAGCCTTCGCTTGATGGACAGAAGGAAGGCTTTCAACACCAAGCGGTTGGCCCTCCGCTCCAGAAGGTGGATGTGGAGCCAGGACACTGCCAGAGACCAAAGGCCTTTGAGCTCCACCTATGCCAAGATGGCCGTCCCAACCCAGAAGCCATGCGTCATTCAGGGAAAGGGGCCCGCTGCTAATCCGATCACGGTCCAGCAACCTCCACAGCAGATTTTTTGCTGCCTTTTCACAATCCGAATGTGGTCGGAGAGTCCCCTTGATGTTAGGTCCAATGGGACTTCAGATCCCACTACAGGGTCTGCATATGTCACCTGGAATGCTTGACCAGCAGCATTCAGGAGGCCATCTGTCCCAGCCTCAAAGTGACTCTCTCTAAAATCAATCTAGCCTGAAGGATCAGGATCAAAGCCTGTATGTCCTTGACTCTCCTCCCAAGGGGAAGGTACAAAACCGAAATATGTCTATAATGGCTCAGATTAAGGGGAGCATCTGAGAAGGAGTCAGGTGTGAATTCAGCTCATTCATAGTGAACACCAAAGATGAGGAGGTACACAGTGTCTGGATGTGGTTGACAATTGTTTGGGACAAACTCTCCTTCAAAAGCCAGTCGTATGAAGGCTGGCAACCCTGACCTTTAAAGGTGTGCTGCCATCACTTTGATGAACATCTGAGGGGCACTATTGAGACCAAAGGTGGGCACTTTGAAGTGAAAATGTTCCTGTCCCACGATGAACCGCAGATGGGCCGGCAGGGCTGGTACATGGAAATCTGTGTCCTACAGGTCCAATGCAGCCATACAGTCTCAAGAGTTGAGGGTAGACAAGACCTGGGCTAGAGTAAGCATTTTGAATTTCTCCTTCTAGAGAAAGGCACTGAGAGGGCGCAGGTCTAGAATAGGTATGCTTAGATGGTGGTGCTGTGGGGGTTGGTGGGCTGGGCAGCACGCAGATCTTGGCCACTGGGACGGTGAGTGCCAAGCCTCCAACGTAAAACTGTTGAGTTCCCAGTTGGTGCTGGACCAGTTAGTGGTAAGTGATGCATCGGAAAAAGTCGCAAAAGCACCAATGGAACAGATGCAGTTGCAGAGGAGAGGCCGAAAGGCCCAGAGAACGAGAAGTAGCCCAGCTCTCCTTAAAACTCCTGAGAGAGGAATCTGCTTAGTCCCCAAACAGGCAAGGCTCATCAAAGGGCATATGCATCAGGAAGGACTGACAACTCTAGGAAACCAGCCAATAATGATGGCCAATGCCAATGCTGGTGCCTATGGCCTGCCCAATGGAATCAGTGTTGTACAAGCCACAACGAATTGCGAATTTGCCCGAGATAGCACAGGGTGAATGTCTTTGGGCACGCCAAGGAGACTTATGCCACCAAATCCCAAAAGGCAAGTAAGTAGCACCTCACAAACAGTTGGTGTTAAGAAATCAGAGGGCCAAGGTGGTAAAAGAAAATACATTTGCCGAATTAGATTCCCTATAAGGGAAAGTGGTGGGAATTGTGTTCAGAGGGGTTTTGCAAAAGAAAAGCAGGGTCATCAGGAGCTGGGTGAGCTGGCAATTTATCGATTGACTGGGGGCCAGAACAAGGTTTGGACCAAGCCCAAGCTAGTGCCTCGTTAAATGTGAGAAGGTGTTCAGAAGATGTTTGCCCCAGTTGGAGGACTTTAGTTAAGACATTGTATGGATAGACAGACATTTCAGTGTGGAACACATTCAGGCATGCCTCCAAAATACCAATCTAGACTCTTTAGAGAAAGCCATATCAGCTGTCTCAAAGCTAGTTTCCATACTTTGTTAAGTAGTTTTCCTACTTTCGCCCTTAAGCTCCCTGGAGGGACCACAAAGGCTCAAGCAGATTTTTCACAGCCATTAAAGCCAGTTTAAAAAATGCATGTGAATACCTAGACAGAAGACAGTCTGCATTACAGTGCAGAACTAGGACAACAATCTTCCTTTCCAAATACCTTTCTAGACACTAAATCAGGAGAAACATGGGAAACTTATAACGTGTAACTTTGTCAAGGGTGGTTATGAAACAAAAAACCCGGGAGCTGACTTCATGTGTTGGAAGGAAAAAAGGGTAAGATGCTGCTGAAGCAACATAAATGGTGCTGCACCAGACTAAACCTAAGACCCTGTCTCCTAGCCTCTCACAGACCTTGAATCCACTGGAGCAAAAAAAGCTTCTCAATGAGAAGGTAAATGAAGTCACGACCTGCTTCAAATCTGACTGACTTCATAGTATTCACCTTGGCAGGTCCAAGGGATGTACCAGAAGAATAATGCTTAGCAATATTTGCTAGCACTTACTGCTAGAAGTCTTGTATCTGACTTGCACCTGCCCTAAAAATCATTTTGGCTTTGTTAACAATTTCTCCCATACTAGAAGTGTTTCTGGTAAAGACAGGATGCGGTCTTCCCCGACAGTCTCCCTTCTCTATTATTTTTGCAGCTGTTCGGGAGGAAGACCATTACTTATTGCGCTTCCTGTGCTTTCTTTCCATAGACCTCCAACCAGAAGACAAGCTGCAGATTGCTTTGGCAACACCAACAGAAATCTCATGTTTTGCTCTACAATGCTTTTAGGATGCAATGAAGCACAGATTCCATAAGCAGCTACGTTATTTTCAGGGACCGAGGCACTCACCAACAGAATTTATCAACAACATATGCTGATGACATTATAAACAAGGTTTAAACCATAACGAATTAGGAGGAGAAATTTGGTCACAAATTTAAGATATTTCACCAAAAGTGGACATGAATAAAGGATAACTGCACATCTGCCTCAGTTAGGAAATGGAAAATAATGATGTGCCATCACCAGTGCACGTGACCCCATCACACAAGATATACGATGTCAGCATCTTTGGAGCCTTGCAGCACTGTGAGAGGGGACGAAAATAGCTGCAGGTGCACATGAAGAAGTACAGTTTCAACTAAAAAGAGGACCCAGCTTGATGGCTGAAAATGGTAATATAAAGAGTATATGGAAAGGAGCGCACATTATAAACAAAATGTCAACATAAAAAAGTAAAAGGCTTGGAGTACAGAAGACTAACCCTCATCTTTAGGTTAATACATATGTATTACATAAAAAGGTTCTTCTCAGAAAAATAATCAAATGACCATGTAATACAATATTCAGAGAATTTATCCATCTGTTATAAACCACGAGTCTGAGAAGAAAGTACCACTCAGCAAGGTTAGGACACAATTTATTGTCCAGGAAGCGCAGACAGGTTTTCGACAGAAAAGGAAATTTAAATGTGTGGCAGAAGAGACTTTATTTTAGGCACTTGAAAAGAGACAAATTAAATCTGTAAGCAGAGAATGTGAGGAAATCGAAAGACTTCTTAGAGCAGAGAAAGTTCTATCACTTCATTGGGAAATGGTTGAAAGACCATGTCTCCACCTATGTACATTTTGTAAATGAAAATATCACTAAGGCTAAACTCAAAGAAATTAGTTATGTAGTCCATTAATCAATGTATAGAGTAATTGCCGTGATAATACTGAACTTTAATACACAACTCAGATGGAGTACCTTAAAGAACATGCAGCACTAGCACGAACCACAGAGTAATTACCAAATACACAAAACACCTATGATGTTCCTTTAAAAGACACAACTTGTCTAACACAGTGGAGATTTGGTGTAGATGTGAAGCAGCTTCTAAGATTAATATTCAAATATGGTGCTTTATTGGGGGGGGGGGCTTGTAATGCAATAAAATTAACCTTTTAAAGAATATTTTCACACAATCATGAATCTCCCTTGGACAAATAAATAGGTCTTCCCTCACAATCAGTATAATTAAAACAGTCACATACCTTTTTAGCATATTCAGTCATCTTCTTAGGAGTATCGAAGAACAATACTCTGGTGGCTTCATTGAAGAGGATTTTTTCATAGGCCTTCTCAATGCAGCCAGCAATTTCATCCCTGAAGTAAAAAAGAAACGAGCATGGTAGAAAACAAATGAAATGCCAACAAAGCTTCTCCAACCAGTAGCTTGTGAGCTACTGGTAGCTCTACAATACCCTTTTGTACCTCTCCTATGTGCACCCCAGCCTACTCATTTCGAATTTTTTCTTGGTTAAATTAATGCATTTATGCCAAAACTGTATTTTCAGACCACATAAGCGGATACCTGGAGAAAAATGGCAGAATTTCCAAAATGTAATTAAAGTTGAGTTTTAGTAAGAAATAATATAGAGAGACTTATTATTACTGTTCTTCTTTTTGTGCCAGTAGCAGTTGGGGTTTTATACTACCCATGTAGAGGCATTCCAAATTGACAATCTTTTTTTTACATCACTGCTAGCTACCCTACCTGATGCACTGGGGTGATTACTGCTAGTAATCTTACATATGGTGGCCAATAATACTCTGATGTGGTCACTAGTACAACACTAATAATATTAGGAGTTCTGGATGATCATCATTGAACATAAGTAGGTCTTATTACACAAAAGGTTGGAGACCCCTGCTTTAAGCTCTCATTATCAACTAGTCCCATACACACTCTTACAGATCAAAGTTGTTTAAAGCCAGCTATTAATGATCCAATACACAAGCGGTCAGGCTGTGTTCTTTATGGAATGCAGAATTGTGAAGTCACCACAAAATCTCTAGCATCCCAAAATATAATTTGTGCCTGCTTCAGTAACCTCTACACCCATACCAGAACTTGTACCTGCTATTTGAGTTGAATTTAGCCATCTGCATTTCATTAGACAAATCACTTTACTCACAACAAACCTTTCACACTGGCTCCATGTCGTACCAACGGAAACTGTGCATTACGTGTTCCATGTACAAAGAAATCACTACTGAGAAGCTTGGGAACTCACCTAATAGTGTCTAAAAGAATATCAATAAAGAATGTATAGCTTTCAGCCGGGATGTTGCCTTTCGCCAAGAAGACTTTGTTGTAACTGCCCTCCATCAAATACTGAAAGAAAGAAAATATAAAAAGCCTTATCAAAATGCCAAATTAATTACTTTCAAGCACAAAAGACCAGCTGGTGGTTTAAACATGGTTATCATAGTAACAGAGGATTCCATTATTGCTTTGATTATTCAGTACAAAATACTTAACTATTGTATGCGCAACAATGTGTATGCCATCTCTGAACTTATGTTAATAAAAAAAAAAAAAATTAGTTTGAATGCATAAAAAAGTAACTGGCACAAAGGACAAGCGCACAGGGAAGAATCAAGCATCTTCTGTCATTTACATAGAAATGAACCAATATGTTTTCAGTATTTCAAGAACATGGCCCAGGAATAGGTTTTCTTGAACCTTTGGCATTAAAGACGTAGTCTGTGTGCCAATATGAGACTGAGAACCTGCAGGACAGCAATCTCCCACACTTCACTGAGCATTACTTGAGTAAGGTGCTTATTAGGTAAAGATAAGTCTTATGAGATTTACAGGAATAGTTAATAGAATTTAAACTGTCTTTCAACTATTAATAGACACACTCAAGACAAATAGGAACAAAAGGTTACATTTTCTAGATTTATTAAAATACTATGCTTGTGCACACAAATAGTTATTATGAAAATAAACAAAACATTGGCAAGGATATTTGCTACTCGGCAGAACAACCGAAAATATTCGAACATTTTGACAGTATTTTATACATTTCCTACAATGACAACCCAAACTCCTCTTTTCCCTGAGATAACTAAGCTGATCTTACAAAAGAGAAATACGAGTTTTATAGATGGCCTCCACCAGCATACTTTTTCTGAATCACAGAAGCGGCGTTCAAAAAGAAGACAGCTGCTGTTCTCGTCTCTGCACCTCAGTGACTACTGTGTCCTTGAGCAAACCGTTAACCTCACTGAAGGCTACATGTGCCTTTTCCGTAGCCTTCCACAAGGAAAGGTGTTTACAGCTTCTTCATGACCTTCAGTATGGAGTCCCTGGATCGAAGTTCCTCTTTATCCAACAATGCTTTGTTCCATTTTATATACTCTGTCTGAACACGTGGAACATTTTCAGAATTAACAATAATGACGTCCCTCTGTCTTTAACCTACTTATATTCTGTGAAACATGGCATACTATTAAAAAATAACAGAAACATTAAGATATACATTGCTATAAAGACATGTTCATTATTGAAAAGTATTAACTAGAAAACCAATGCAAGCAAATGTGAAAACAAACATGAATATATATATATATATATATATATATATATATATATATATATATATATATATATATATATATATATATATATTCCAGCAAGCGTAACTAACATTGCAATGAACCAATTACTGCAACTACATGGGCATTTTAAAACGTACAACTGAATAAATGATCATATATAATGGTTTCCCAAACCAGGTTGCGACCAAGTGGTGGGTCGCAAGTCGATTTCTGGTGAGTCGCGAACGAGCAATAAATAAAGATGCCTTTACATTTTGTATTTAACTTGTCTCTTTTGTTGTTCTTCAAATACAGAGGTTACATGTCAGGCTATATCTTCTAAGACACTGCTGCTTATTCTTTTTAACATGGAGATTGATATTTACTTTTCTTTCTTGGGCAGCAAAATGAGAGGGATGTTTTAAAGTGAACTATGCGGCAATCTTGTTGGAGTACAGATGGTGTGAAAAGAAAGGCTGAAGGAGATCATTTTTGTAACAACGACATTTAAATACTTGCAAATTAACTGTACACATTTCAGAATAATGACAACAATTAGTAAAGTAAAAATGAAGCAAATTGTTTATAATTCTGAATTGTGATGAAGAACAGAAGTTACTTACCTGTAAACTGTGGTTCTCCAGTATTGGTGTCTTTCATAAATTCACATGCCTGAATAATTCCCAGTCGTCGAAGTTGGAGTCCCACGGTACATAACATAGTAGTAAGAATCATATATACATGAATATATACATAATATATATATACACAATATATATATATACATAAATATATATATATATATATATATATACACATAAAATAAAATTCCATAATATGTATATTCCTTTCAAAAAATAAAGTCTTGAAGTACCATAGAACAAAATAGGCCCATAGAAAGCATAAAGGGAGAGCTCACTTTAGTAACATATCAAAGTCATTATAATAGTCCACTTTCCAGCCAATCAGGCTGTAGCACCCTCTAGAACCTTCTCCTCAGAAGCTCAAGCCCTCAGATTTTCGTAGCACAGGAGTGACCAAGAGTGCATGAGGAGAAGAGAGCCTCTGAGGGGAGGAAAGGGTGGGTCGCATGTGAATCTATGAAAGACACCAATACTGGAGAACCACAGTTTACAGGTAAGTAACTTCTGTTCTTCTCCAGTATTAGGGGTGTCTTTCATAGATTCACATGCTTGAATAAGAGTAGAAAGCAGTACGCCACAATAATAATCATAAAAGGTAGTGAAGAAAGTTGCATCGCATAGATATATACAGGCAACATTGCATATACACAAGAAAAAACCTTTTATGATAGGAGGCGGGAAGCAACAGAGGCTCACCTTATTTGAAGAGGTTTCGAAGCCCCGCTTAACCCACAACAGTGTCCGCAGCGTTGACTGTCTCCAGGCAGTAGTGCCTCGTAAATGTGTGCCTGCTGGACCATGTTGCAGCTCTGCAGTTCTGATGCAGAGGCACTCCTGCAAACAGGGCAGTAGAAGAAGCAAATGCGCTCGTCGAGTGTGCTCGCACCGGAGCAGAAAGAGGCTTGCCAGCTCGTTGATGGCAGAAGGAGATGGCAGAAGAAATCCAACGAGTGATTGTCTGCTTAGTGACCGGATGACCCTTACGCAGCCGTCCGTAGGCCACGAAGAGTTGGTCAGACTTTCGAAATGCAGCAGTGCGCTGGATGTAGAATTTGAGGCATCATTTCAGATCAAGGGAATGAAGAGTGCGCTCAGCGGGAGACTGAGGATTAGGAAAGAAAGTCCTGAGAATGATCGGTTCATTAAGGTGAAAGTCCGATGGAACCTTAGGAATAAACTTAGGGTTTGTACGAAATGCAACAGCGTCCTTTGAGAATTGGAGAAAAGGCGGCTGTATGGTAAAAGCGTGGATATCACTCACCCTCCTAGATGACGTAAGTGCGAGGAGGAGGGAAACCTTCCAAGTAAGGAATTTCAATTCTGCTGAGTGAATAGGTTCAAAAGGAGGTTTGAGAAGTTGGGCGAGGACCAGATTCAGACGCCAAGACGGTGGAGGACGCTGGATAGGTGGAAACATCCGAACAGACACCTAAAGAACTGGCAAATGATCCCAGAGGAGTACAGAGACGTGGAACCATCATGTCAGAAATGGGAAAGTGCTGCCAGGAAAACTTTGAGGGAGGAGTGTGAAAGTCCCGATTTTGCCAACAGGAGGAAGAAAGGCAAGATCTGCTCAGGGGTAGCGAGCATAGGATCAATGTTTTCCGAATGGCACCAAACACAAAACCGTTTCCATTTTAATTTATAGGTTTTAATGGTTGCACATCTGAATCTTGATCCGGACTACAGAGAGGTCCTTCAAACTCATTGTCGCAAAGCCCCACCCTCCTTCAATTCCGTAAGCTCTTGAAAACCTGGTTGTTCACCCAATAATCATTCATGCTCAGAGTCATTCACAAATAACTGGCTTACAGCGCCAAGACGCCTACGGGTATAAGCAGCGCTTTAGAAATATTAAAAATAAATAAATAAATAAATTGTGTTCAGGTTCCAAGCATGAAGCTGGAGAGACGCTGGGATGAATGGCATATCTGCCCCTGAGTCATGGTAAGAAGGTGAGGCAGCAGATGAAGTATTGGATCGCACTGAGAAAGAAGAAGTAGATCCGTGAACCACAGCAGACGTGGCCACCTAGGCGCAATCAACAGGATGTGACACAGTTGAAACCTCATTCTGCTCAGAAAGCGAGGTATAAGAGGGATCGGCGGAAAAGCGTACATGAATTTGTTCGACCAGTTGATCGAAAATGCATTCCCGTTCGATCCTTTGTGGGGATGCCAACTTGCGTAGGTAGGCATTTGCGATTGAGTGGAGTCGCAAGCAGATCCAGATCGGGTTGGCCCCACCTGCAAAAAACATACTCCAGAGTTGACTGATGGAGTACCCACTCATGGTTGTCTGTGGCCGATCTGCTGAGAGAGTCTGCAAGGGGGTTGGAAATGCCCGGGACATGAACTGCAGTCAACTGAACACGATGTTTATTGCCCACTTCCAGATCTGTTGTGCCTGTCGGGAGAATGGGAGAGATCTCATACCCCCTTGCTGGTTGAGGTAGTGCATACTGGTGGTGTTGTCTCTACACACCAACAGAGACTCCCCTTCCACCAGTAGTCGAAATGATTTCAGGGCGAGAAAGATAGCCAGAAGCTCCAGCCGATTGATGTGCCTCTTGCGCTGGTCGACTGTCCATTTGCCCTTTATTGACATCTCCTCGAGGTGTGCACCCCCAACCCTCTAAGGGAGCGTCCTTCGTAAGGGTAAGCGTGGTGGCCGGCTCTTGAAATAGACGCCCTGTTGTGATGTTTGGAAGGTGAGCCCACCATTCCAATGCGCCCTGGATGCGAGGGGTCAGGAAGACCTGGTCGTTAAACTACCCCGAGACTTGCCGCCATTGCTTGTCCAATTCTTCTTGAAGGACTCGCATATGCAACCTGAAATTGGGGATCAGTGGTATGCAGGACTAGGTCATGTCCAGAAAGGATTTTAACATCCGGACAGAAACGGACCTCTTGGAGTGTAGAAGAGCTACCAGTTTGATGATACGATCTAAGCGCTCTTGCGAAACAAACAACTTTGCGAGACTTGTATCTATTAATGCTCCCAGAAAGACTCTCTGTTGTGAGGGACGGACATGTGACTTTTCGTGGTTGATGGAAAGACCCAGTTTGCGGAAGAGGGAAAGGCAAGTCTGAGTGTGGCAATTTGCTGCGAGAAAGGTTGGTGCCCTTATTAAGCAGTCGTCCAAATAAGGATAGATTTGTATGCCTTGCAGGCGTAGATAAGCCGCAACCAGAGCCATGATCTTTGTGAAGACCCTCGGCGCGGAACAAAGGCCAAAAGGTAGAACCTTGAATTGGCAGTGCTTTAGTATGCATCCTGGAGGTCGATTGTGGAGAGGAACTCTTCTGGATTCATGAACTGTAAGATTTCCAGCAAGGTCAGCATTCGAAATGTTTTGGACTTGACGCATTTGTTGAGGGCTCGGAGGTCTAAAATCGGGCGCCACTCTCCAGACTTCTTCCTGATAAGAAAAAAGCGGGAACAAAAGCCCGTCCCTTGTTGTTTGAGTAACCACTTCGACTGCACCTTTTTGAATCATAACTGCAACTTGTGAAAACAGTTCCTTTAGATGTTTTGAAGGAGGACCAGATGGTGGGAACTTGATGAATAACAGAGCATGGCCTTTTTTGGATGACCTCCAAAACCCAACGATGCGAAGTTATTTGTGACCAATTGAAAAAACTTTGGGAGATGCGGCCTCCAATTTGCAGAGTGGGAAAAGACGATGTTGCGAAAGTAATTTCTTATTACAGGAGTTACCACCTCTGTAAGTGGTTTTTCGCCTGGAGTCCGTCTGTCGAGACTGCGATTGGTTGGAATAACGCTGCCTGTTGTCACCGTAGGAGCGGTATTGGGAGGAGCCACGAAAATTAGAGGATGAGCCTCGACCACGTGCTCCACGAAAATGCCTCTTCCGGTATTGCAGAGAACCGAGGGCGCGAGCAGTATCTGTGTCCTTTTTAATAGATTCCAATTTGTCATCCACATGTTCACCGAAGAGCGACTCACCATCGAAGGGCAAATCAAGTATTTTAACTTGTACCTCCGGCCGAAAGGACGGAGACTTGAGCCAGCCTCGTCTCTGTAAAACTGCAGCGCCAGCTAACTGTCGGAAGCCAGTCGAGGACATATCAACAGAACAGTCTATGATTTCAGAGGAAATTTTCTCACCCTCTTGCATGATCTTTTGTGCTTCAGCTCTAGACTATTCAGGTATGAGGTCGACCAAGACAGCAATTTCGGACCATATCTGTCGGTCATAACGGCCGAGGATGACTAAAGAATTTGCAGCCCGTACAGTGGTTGCAGCCATCGTGGAAAATGTTTTGCCGAGGGTGTCCAGTCGGCGGCCATCCTGATCCGGCGGTGATGTCGAAGCAGAAGACTGATTACATGACCTCTTTTGTGCAGCCTGTGTAATGGCAGAGTCAGGTTTTGGCTGAGAGACTAAGCAGGCAGGCGAATCCTCAGGTGCCCTATAAGTCTTGTCAATACGTGGAAGCACGGCAGGAACAGAATTAGGCTGTTCCATAAGTTTAAGGCCTTCTTTCCATATGAAGTCTATGATCGGAATAGAATGCACCCGCCTCAAAGTCTGATCTTTAAAATCATATAGAAAGCAGTCTTCTTGTCTGACAACCATAGGCAAGTGAAAGAGTTTGGCAGCTCTCGACATCAAAAGATGGAAACCCCCAATGTCAACTGGAGGCGACACCAAAGGAGAAGTTGGAGGAGGAGACTGAGTTTGTGCCTGGTAAGCGTCCCAATCTGCCATTGCAGCGTCCTCATCTGGGTCAATATCCATATTATTGCCATTATCCACATGAACAGGATGTTGTGGAGTAGGTGAGCCGGCTTGTGGAAGTGAAACAGATGGCTGTGTAGATGGGAGGCAGTGGAGAAGCCGGCGTGGATGGTGGGAAACAACAATTGTAGTCATCGAGCATGTATTGCAGATTGGAGATCAAGGACATAGGCAACTGTGCCATTGGAACATCATGTTCACCAGCATGCGAGGTTTCCGGAGCAGAGACGTGCAACTCTTAATCATCATCATCATCATCGTCATCATAGTCCTGGTATTTAATGTGTAACTCCGACGGGCTACTAGCAGCCCGTATGTTATCGTCCACATAGGAGCCATCTGAATCACCCTCTTCCTCAGAGGCAAACAGTTGAGGCGGAGGACTTGAGCGATGGCGCAAAGGGCTCAAAACCAAAGGAGCTGGGCGTTTGACAGTAGTAGCCGTAACCACTGTGAAACTGGTTGCAGTGGCCAGTGAGAATTGAGCCGTTGACGGTCCCGTCGACTACATTGTCGTCGAGTTTGCTGAAGACTTTCCTGGCGTCGACGATGATGGCAAGGTTACCGACGACGAAGGAACTGTTGCCGTCGACGAGGACTTTTGTCGACGTTGACTTTGCTGTCGTCGACGAAGTTTGTAACGTCGACAAAGTTGCAGTCGACGAAGTAGCCGTCGACGAGGAGCAGGTCCTCGACGGGGTAGTGGCCGTTGTCGACGAAGAGGCAGGCGTCGACGATGAGCGACACGTTGACGAAGCCTTCTTCGACGAATGACGTTTGGACTGGGCCGTCGACGAGACTGGTTTCTTCGTCGTCGACGTGATCTTGATAATAGAAGAAATAGGCCTGACCTCCTGAATCAGCACCGACGAAGTGGTCATCGTCGTCGACAGGGAGGTAGTCGTCGTCATTAGGACGTCGACGGATCTCGCCATCGGCGACGGGCTCGTCGACGAGCTAGTTCTCGTTTTACAGGACGAGGGCACAGAGGGGATCTGCAACGCCAGAGAATTCGGTCCCGCAGGCGTAGAGGCCGCCAGATCCCGTGGGGAGACTGACTTAAAAGCGTCCACGAGCTTCTTTATCTTAAGAAATGGCAAAGGAATGTCAGACTCAGACCCACGCTTCAGAGAGGTTGCAGTTTGGCGAGAAGAAACACTCTCTATATCAGACAAAGTGCTGTCCGAAGTCTTCAACTTCTGAAGCAACAGAAGGAGACGGGCCTCTCTATCCTTTAAAGTCTTATTTGAAAAGGTCCTGCAAAATTTACAACTCCTTACCTCATGGTCTAGGTATAAGCAATAAATGCACTTTTTATGAGGGTCCTCAGAGAAAAGACGAAGTTTTCCACATGATGAATAGGGTCTGAATAAAGACTTCTTCGTTGTAGGCTCTGAATAAAGACTTCTTTGTTGTAGACATATTTGAAAGCTTGAAGATGAAGAAAAAACTGAGCAGAGCACAGGGAGACTCCCTTCACACGACGTGCAGTAGAAAATCTGAGGGCTTGAGCTTCTGAGGAGAAGGTTCTAGAGGGGGTTACAGCCTGATTGGCTGGAAAGTGGACTATTATAATGACTTGGATAGGTTACTAAAGTGAGCTCTCCCTCTATGCGCCTATTTTGCTCCATGGTACTTCAAGACTTTATTTTTTGAAAGGAATATACATATTATGGAATTTTATGTATATATCTATATATATATATATATATATATATATATATATATATATATATATATATATATATATATATATATATATATATATATATATATATATCCAAGCTGCGTTTGTCCCCAGGACCTCCCGGTTTCCAAACAAAAGAAGCCGCCACTCCAGTCAATGTGTTTTTCAGAAATCCATAGTTTTATTTTTCGAACCTCTGCAGCATATTATCACAGCGAAAACCAACGCGTTTCGTGAGCTCCCAACTCACTTGATCACGGTTGTTACAAACACTGTTTGCTGAGAATAATTTAAAAGGGAGTCCCTCCCCCCCCATCGGTCACATGATTTCGACCATGTGTTCCTGTGACACTATGGCCTTCTGGGATTCGTAGTTTTGACATTCCAAAATGTAATTTCATGTTATTTTCACAAGAAAAACTTTTTCAAACCCTTTCCCCCTGTTTGACTGTTTTTTGTAAATCATTTTTCTGTTATATACATTCTCAATTCCTTCTGTACAGGAAAATTGAAATAAAATTCAAAATGAAATTAAAAGCCCTCAAGTGGGCTGACTCAGTCATGTAGATACATTGCTTATCATTTGCATATGGCATTTTTTGCAAATTCAATGTTTCCCTACTATGCATCGTTTGAGTCTTTTCTACATTCATTTTCAAAAATCTGACAAATAATCATTGGAGTCATTTTGTTTATCTCGTAGGTCCCGGTCTATTTTATTTAGACCTTTTGAAGCCCTCTGGTGGGCTGACATTGCATGGGGTGTTGAATTATGTCATTAAATATCCCAGAGATTTTTTATATGATGGTTTGTAACGTGGGGTTATGGAGGGAAAATAGTTTATATGGAGTACATTCAGAGAAGGCTTTCATTATTTTAAATATGTACATAAAGTTCTTCGGACTGGTTCAGACCAAAAGGGGTCATTGTTCGAAAGTTCAAGATATGGCGTGATTCCTTTTGGCGCAACAATTTTTCTCGATGTCCCCCCCGTTCTGTTGGGGGCAATGTTTCCAGTCCTAGAAATTTCAGATGTCGCCAGTTGCCATTGTGATTTGTCTCCATGTGTTTGGCCACAGCATTACCTCTGTCCTTGTTTGTTGTGGCCCTTGTATGTTCTAAGATACGCTTTTTAAGTTCACAAATAGTGCTTCCTATATAGCGTAGCTTACACGGACATTCAATTAGATAGACTGTGTATTGGCTTTTGCAAGTGATTAGTTCTTTGATCTTCCAAATTTTTCCATTGGCCATTTCAATTTGTTTAGTTGGTTTCGCTATCTCGCAAACTTTGCAATTGTAACATTTGTTGAATCCAACTGTTTTCAGCCAAGGTGTTTTTTTGCGGTTCATGAAATGGCTATGGATCAATTGGTCCTTCAAATTTTTGGTTCTGCGGTATGTAACCACTGGGTGATCGCCCATTTCCTGTACAGAAGGAATTGAGAATGTATATAACAGAAAAATGATTTACAAAAAACAGTCAAACAGGGGGAAAGGGTTTGAAAAAGTTTTTCTTGTGAAAATAACATGAAATTACATTTTGGAATGTCAAAACTACGAATCCCAGAAGGCCATAGTGTCACAGGAACACATGGTCGAAATCATGTGACCGATGGGGGGGGAGGGACTCCCTTTTAAATTATTCTCAGCAAACAGTGTTTGTAACAACCGTGATCAAGTGAGTTGGGAGCTCACGAAACGCGTTGGTTTTCGCTGTGATAATATGCTGCAGAGGTTCGAAAAATAAAACTATGGATTTCTGAAAAACACATTGACTGGAGTGGCGGCTTCTTTTGTTTGGAAACCGGGAGGTCCTGGGGACAAACGCAGCTTGGACATATTGCGGTTTGGTTCTACCGCGTGAAGCGACGCACTTGCCAGCAGCGCTGAAAAACAAGAGGAGAGCGGAACCAATCTGGGTTTAATATATATATATATATATATGTATATATTTATGTATATATGATTCTTACTACTATGTTATGTACCGTGGGACTCCCACTTCGACGAGGAATTATTCAAGCATGCGAATCTATGAAAGACACCCCTAATACTGGAGAAACAAAGATTTTAATAGGATCAAAACAAATCAAGACACTTTTACTTGGTGATGCATGGATGATACATATTCACTGAAACCAGATTTCCCCACAATATCATTTGTGTGCTATATTATTTTGATCAGTAAAACTGTGTCTGTGCAAATCTAGTGGCCATTTCAAAGGAAAAGGTGATCTCTAAAGGATAGTGTGATACAGCACAATGCTTTGGTAATGTGTATACAGGTGAGGGCCTTTAACAACAAGTATAGTTCTAAGTAAAAGGGCATTAGGCTATTATAGCATTCCAACCAAGGAGGGTCGAACATTCTAAAATAAAATGGTAGAAACAGGCAAACACTGCAATCTTGGAGCCACAGGCCTATAACTGTCGTTATTGGCCCTGAGCCACTCCATTGTGTTCAGCTGAGCTCTCAACATTCCAATGCTGCAAGTTATCTTCAATCTCCCAAAAATGTTTCATACATTATACACTATGGAACTATAAACCTTTCAGTAGCTTGCCTGACTGCTTAACACTACAGTTTTGAGTGATTAAGTATATGGCTTTACATTACTGGTTTAGTCTTACCCTCTTCTCTACCTACAGTCTTTACCAAACCCTTTTGTTGGAACATAGAGTAGTAAGAGTTATACAGAGTTTTGTAATAGGATTAAAGAAAAACAGATAACCATAATCTTCTGGAGATGAGAAATACCTCAAAAGACTTTTACAACATTTACAGGTTAGATTTTTTGCAACGTTTGTCCTATGGCTATTATTTTACTAGGCTTTCCATGGGTCATGTCCTTTACTGTGAGGTTTACGAATAGTCCCATCAAGTTTCCTCAAAGGAAAATCAATAGCAAACAAAATTAAACAATGTACCACATAGTAACCTTGCTTTCATATGGTCAGCCTTTTCAATGATGTTGGCTCTTGGTGCAAGGCTAAACAACAAAGTGGGCGGGGGCCCCAGGTGCAGAGTTTCCAGTCACAAAGAGTAAAATGTCCCCCAACCTAAAAAAGCCCAAACAGGAGACCCCCATAATGCAGTCAATGATGCCATTTAGGGATGTGGTTATTGGGTCCTTGACAGGACACACCTCAGGTCCAGGCTTAGTCTTTATACATGGTTAAATGTGATAGCTGCTCAACTCTGTTAAACCAAATCTTGAAAACCTCTGGTTATTAGAACAAACAGTGGGAGAACAAGTATACTATTTCAAAACTAGAAAAGATGCCAAAACCGGGTGAAAATGTGGATAAATGAGATACAGGAGATACAACAGAAATGTTCTTGCCACATAAAGCTACCTCTATGAAACAATTCTCTATGCATGACATTTACTAGATATTATACCCATGTACTTGATTGACTAATGTAAGTCGCAGATATGTTGTCTGGCTGCCATGTACACACCATCCAGACTGAAATAGAGTTATATGGATATTCTGTCACTACTTTGGACTGTCTTTTCTATGTTGGAAATAAACAGATGTATTTATTTATTTGAAGAAAAAAATAGAACTATATGAACAGATGTAATTTTCTGTTGGCGGCTGTTCCCAAAAGACCAGATGGCTCCACAAATTCCCACCAGAACATGGAGTTTAGGGTTCAACAGACTGCAAAAGGAATTAATGTATATTTAGCCCAAGGAAATATAGGACAAAAGTGTATATCTCCAGAGACATCGATGTACTCTGACTGGGCCAACAGTTTTTCACCACTACAGTGACACATGGCAATGTAAAGTGCTTTGCCTTACAGAAAAACACTTTATAAATGAGCATGGCATAGCTAATTTTGCATTTTACACCCGCAGATTTGGTTGCATATTTACAAAGTGGGACAAGCTAGGGTGAAAAAGTTCCTGTAATGAACATGTTTCAAAAGCAGTTTCCCACTGCATACATAAAGGTGCATTTTCCGTGAGCTGGTCCCATTAATGAAACATGTACTTTCTGTAACTTTGCTTCAGAGAATCATGAAGCTTTCATTTAAAATTATTTTCCTCTTTGTATTAAAAAATCTAATTCAATGGTCAAAGCAGTTTTTAGTTTAGAGGAGTAGGTTTTAAAACAATACTCTGTGCTGTCTGAGAGGAAACAGGTTGAGAACCAGTTTGCCCAAGTAGACTGCCTCAGAGAATGGAATACTCTTAATAGGTTGAAATTTGACGATTGGCTTCCTGTTGACAATCAGCTTAAGTTTGGGTGAAAGAAGGCAAAGTGGTGTTAGTAGTGACAAGGAATGGGTCGTTTTGGAGGGGCACAGGGCCGGATGACAAAACAAACAGGTTGCCATGAATGCTATTCTTTTTGTCAAGGAAATCCCAAGTGGCATTCAACAAATAAAGGCTAGGGCCATCTTGTCTGACGAAGTCTGGGAAGGTCTGAAATGTAGAAGGAAGTACAGAGAAGTATAGGAAGTATAGATTGGCTTTGGTTCGAAAGTTATCAGATCAGGTGTTGGAAATTCTATAAATCACTGGCAAGTGCATAACAGGGGACAGCCACCTTACCACCAACTCCCCAGTACTTTACTGACCTGGGAAGTGACAAAAACAAAGAATAAAACTCTACCTGGTTGCTAGAGAAAAGACACCCCAAGGACTCCCAACTCATGCAGGTGTAGGCACGCACAAGAAGTGGAACTGCACTCCAAGGGTCATAAAGTGTGCCTTCTGTTACTGGCTTCCTGTTTTAAAGGAGGCCAGGTGACCACTTTGGACTGGACCCTGAAAAATACTTGGCTGATATAGGCCAGGTGTTAGGATGCTTACCCTAAGGCCTTGATGGCTACAGGGGAGACCAGGGGGCACTTTTCAAAGTTACACACACTTCTGGGATCTCACTTTCAGCTTTGCCCCACTGGTGGATTTGGAGAACAAAAAATGTGACAACGGTTGAAGTAAAACCTCAGACAGGAGCAAGGCTGCAAATCCACTCCAGTGGCGAAGTGACTTCTGCAGCTCTGGAATCCTGCTTTGACTCACTCTCAGCCTTTGATGCAAAGACTGAAGGCTTCAGCTGGAGCTCAAAAACAATGCATCAGACTTAGAGAGCTCTTTTCCAACCTCGGCATTCTGCCGTACCCCACTGCAGAACTTTGAAAACAGCAAAAGGAACAAATTATGGATGAAATGCTATATAAATAAAACATTCACCCTCAGTCACAGATTTTGGTTTAATTTATCGTTTTTTTGCTCACAACGCCACCCCTGTTTGGACCCAGCTATTTGCAAATCAGCCTTGACCCTGCTCCCCATGGGGACAGTCCAGCCCAAACTGTTTGGCCAGGTCTTCCGTTGACCGGAAACAAGCATCATTAGACCAGTTTCAGTGCATCAGCCAGGCTAGTTTGAATCTAGTGGTACAGTGAGCACGGGATCCCCGTCTGGACATACCAGTCCCCCTTGGGGTGACAAAAGCAAAAAGAACAAATGAAGGACAGGGTGCTGAATAAATCAAACACTCACCCCCAGTCTGGTTTTAATGCATCGTTTTTTTGTTTACCATGCCACCCCAGGACTTTGAGAACCAGCAAACCTACTAAGTCACATGGCAGAACATTTCAACGGTATGAATTGCTTGGCTTTCCTGATCTCCGCTCCATTACAATCAGTTTAAAGTTGAGCCTAGGCAGTGATCACTCGAGAAGTTTGACTTTCAATTGGGGCCTTGTTTTTTCCATGTGGCTTTGGGTTTTAAAAATTCTATTTGCTTCCGCTTATCCAATTTTGATCATTTTGCGTTTTTTGCTTAAAATTGTTCTTGATTTTTCCAAATTGATTAGGTAATTTCACTGTGCTGTATTCTTAACTACACTGCTGTTCAGTACTGGTGAATTGAACACATTTCTCGGGGGAACTGCCTCTTGCTTGTGCCATTATAGTTTACGCAGAATAATTACAGATTCCTTTACAGCTGCATTGTGACCAAACCAGTGTGTGTTCAATAAGTTGTTAGATGCACTCTCCTGCTAAATTAATAATCTGCTTTCTGAAAGTGTAGTTTAGGACCACCTACCTTCAAAGGAAGTACAGCAGAATGTGGAAGCTGGTAGGGGACTGCCAGAAAGAGAGAAAGGGCTGGCTATTCATCGCAGCAGGCAGAAGCTTACTCTGAATAGGGATGTGATGGTAAGTTCCCACCTCCCATCAGGTAAAATCAGTTTCAAGAAACACATGACATTTACTTCCTTGGAGCTTTTTTTTAACCATATTTCTTGAGGGCCAATATGTGCCGTACAGTATATCCATAGACAGTGCATGTGCTTTTTTGGAAGGGGTCATTCCTTATGTTGCCTCCAACAGTGAGATTAGGTAAATAACATTGCTTCAAGCGCTCAATGGTACTGGTATAAGGAAACGTGTGGAGAAATCAAATGAAAACACCCCCAATCCCATTATTTATTTGAAACGTTTTATATAGCGCTGGCTAGACCCAGAGGTATCAGAGCACTTTACATGAGGAAGAACATTAGGATTTTCCCAGCTGTATTCCCAAATGATTATTCATTCCACTTTAGGCAGTGCTTTGACATGTCATCCTTCTACATCTGGTGACTTGCCAGAAGACTTAAGTTCACTTTGTACCTTTTAAAGGACAACTGCAATATGTGCGTGTAGTAGAATATATAAATCTACAAAATCTACAAAATCCATGGCAATTAATACGGATATGCTATATATGTAGAGACCGATAGGACATGCTGTGCTCATACACACACACAGTATACAATCACCACTGTCACATTACCTGTTCAAGCGAGACTGGGTGCTTAATGTAGACATTAGTCTGGATGTCCTTGGCTGGAAGTCGCTCCAGTTCTGTGTGGAACTCAGCAACTCTGTTCTGGGAAAGCAGAAAGAGCAAATTCAACCCAAGAAGCTGGTGCTTGTAGGCGGATTCTGGCAACTCTTCCCTGTGGGAAAAAGAAATCATAAAAATTACAAAAGCAGCAATGCAACATGGTACTTTTCCGAGCTAAAGAGGTTCTCTTTCTACCATGTTCTGCAATCTCAAGTTTTTCCCCAGGTCAATTCACTCCTTTCATATGTACATCTGCACTCCAAATGATTTATGAACCAAAATGGTCAGCCGTACAGCTTTCACGCAAATTAAAGAAATGTACTTGTCTGTCAAACATGCAGGAGGACTAATAAATTAGTTATTCACTGTTAATGTAAATGGACATAGATTACACTACCAAACAAAAAAATACATCTGCTCATGCAGAATTACATCGATACAAGGGTGCAGATTAACTACTTTTTGGGATTCACAAACAGTCCCAGAAGTAAGCTTACTAAGCTGTGAAAGGTGGGAATGTCAAGAGGCTATTCCTAAAGGGACCTGTAGTCCCACTGTTAGGGAGTGCTCTCTATACAAAAAAAACCACTCAGGGTGAACAGTAGCTCCCTTTGCTAAGAAGTGAGAATTTCTTCACAATCATGGTGGAGAAATCAAAACTTGCAATTGGATTTACACCTACCAATAATCCATTTGTTTATTCCTAGTAGGTGTAAAAAAGTACATTTGATCAAAAAAATAGCTTTTTAACCTTCTTTTTAATAGGGCCTTTTTTGTTTGCAGTAAGGATAAAACGATGGGCAGTGTAAAGGTGCTATACAGTCAAGAGAATCAATGTACAGCCTAATACTTTCAAAGAAAAAGCATATGTAAGTACCAAAGGATTCTACTGATCTCAAATATTATGACAGGCATACAACACTCCGTTTCCCTTTTTAAAATAATACTTACAAATAGCAAGGGGCTTTAACAGAATCATATCTTTATTCTCTCTTATTTAGCTAAGCAGAAAGGTAATCTGAAATTTCTAGTGAAGACATAAGAAGCACCTTTAAATAGCTGCTAAATGGTTCAATTTAACGTGCACAGACTTCACCCAGCTCTGGCTTTTGAACCAACACAGCTTTCTATTTTGAGACCCATAGTTATGTTTTTAACACTGTTGGTACAAGCTCAAATATCACACATGACAAGTCAACAGTGGCTGGTAGAAGATGTCACAAACGCCATAGAATTATCTATGCGCCTTTACCTCAATGTCTAATTTCGAAATATACAGCTACCTTTAAGCACAAACTTGCACCCTTTAGAAAGAAGAAGGAGCAGTGAAACAGCAAAGGCAGGTTTATGATCCCAATCTTTCATACATGAATAAATAGGAGAGCATCTGACAATGTGAAAGTTACAGCAGACAGTGAATGAATTGCAGCACAAAGGAGGGCACTCTTCTGTGTCTGGCAGAAAATTCAAAGGCAATTTAACCAGACTTAGAAGGACAAAAATCTGAACTAATGTTTCCACCAAAAATGAGACTACCTCCGTATTCAAGTAACCCAAGAGGAAGTTGTATTGTGCCTCTACAAAGCCAAAACCATGGGAACCGGATAGATGAATTATCAGTCTGCAGAGTTAGAGTACACAAAAGAAAGCAAAATAATATGTACATAAGAATCTGAAGAAATATTTTTGCCAACTGATTGGAAAATACTAAAATAAGTATGCTGAAAAGGTGATTTGTTTTTTATAATATAGTTTGTAAAATCTACAACTTAACATCCTGATGATCACATCTCCTGTAGTCTTCACTGACACTCCAGCATTGACATTGCCCTAAATCAGTCCTTCCTGGCCCTGCTTTTTGCTAGACTTGGTATTTTATTGAAGTGTACTTAATACACAAATACCTCCTAAATAAAATAGCATTTATTACTTAACATTATACTCCGTGCCCACAGTGTGTAATGCAGGAAAAGTGCACATAACAGCAGAGTAAAAAGGTTGCAACAGATGAAGATCAAATTAAGAAATATAACAAAGCAACATCATCACTTACTTGTAGTCAAAATAATAGCACTTTAGTTGTGCCATATATCGCTCAAACGATGGAATGTCTTTCTTTAAGATACTCCATTGGGCACCAATCTCAAGAATATCTCCTAGGGAAAGTAAACAAATGCGGTTAATCCTCAGCAGTTATTAAAGGGTTCAACTAAACCAGGACAAAGACAAAAAAAATATTGCATGTACATCTCACTCTAGATCAGCACATGGAACAGGGAGGACAACTAATCAAATGGCACCATGTGGTATCATGCCATTCATTATAAGGTAGAGACAGAATGTAGAACTGCAGATGGGACGTTTCTTATGTAAAGATGTACCTCAATAAACAATCTATTTTGCACTACACTGGAGTACCTGCTTCTTCACATTGGAGAGGGGTGGAATTCAAACCCACATGTGCAATGCACAATTGTTTCAAGACCGCACCCAATCACTTGGCATTGGCATCCATGGTTTCGACACTGGAAGGCATTCCAGTGTCGAAACTTTGCTAAGAGGGTGCATCGTGCAAAGTGTTCCTGACATTTTGAAATTCAGACATGGCAACAAGCTTACCAAGAAAACTTGGCACCCTTCTTCAAAAGTGTTCTCATGGTGTAAGTGAGACTAACAAATCTGGGTACGAACTTACTCTGCAATTTGGAGTGGGAGTTACTTAATAGTCTTCACTAATTTACTCTTGGGTTTAACACTGTCCTTGGTAAGATTGTGAGCTAGATACTCAATCTCAGAGAGATTAAACGTGAATGAATGAATGAATGAAACTAGATCTTATAAAGCGCGGACTTAGCCCAAGGGCGTCAAGGCGCTAAAGCAGACTATGCATGGAGAAGGCAGGGAATGTTAAGCTGCAGACTGAGTGAAGAGCCATGTCTTCAGAGCTTTACGAAACAGTAAATGAGAGGGAAGACCGGAAAGATCATAGGAAAGGGAGTTCCAGAGTTTGGCAGTCACTGTAGAAAAGGCACGGCCTCCCTACCTAACCTTTCTGAACCTTGGCACTGTAAGCAAGTTCTTATCAGCCGACCTAAGCTTCCTAGAAGGATTATAACAATGTAAAATTGTCTTGATACCCTCTGGACCAGTACCAGAAAAAGCCTTAGGAACTAAACATAAGGTTTTAAAAAGAATCCTGCGGTCAATGGGAAGCCAATGTAATGCCCTGAGAGAGGAAGAGATGGAATGGAATTTAGGCAGATTTATCACGAGCCTGGCACCAGCGTTCTTTACTAGCTGCAGCCGTAGAATCAAGGCTCTGTTAATGCCCAAATAAAAGGGCATTACAGTAATCCAGTCTGGACATCACAAGTGCGGCCACTGCCTGTTTACAGGAATCCAATGAAAGATAGCGTGACATTTTCTTTAAAGTTCTGATAATCCCAAAACAGGTGGAAACTGTCCTACTCACCTGCCTACTCATGGTGAGAGAATTGTCCACCAGGATGCCAAGAGTTTTTCCAAGTGGGACAGGGCAGAGACAGGCACCCAAAGAATCTGACCACCCATCGCTGAACCAGATATCTCATCTACAGCCAAAAATCAACACCTCAGTCTTCTCCCAGTTTACTTTAAGAAAGTTTGAACTCATCCAAGAAGCAACTGCTTCCATGCAGAGCCTGAAATTAAAAGCTGCATCTCTGATATTATGGGTAATGGACACCAAAATTTGAGTATCATCTGCATAGGATAAGACTTCCAACCCAAACGATCTTACAACTTTGGCGAGCTGAGCCACATAAATGTCAAAAAGCGTCTGACTCAGGGAGGAGCCCTGAGGGACGCCACACACCATAGTCTTGGGGGCAGAGAAAAAAGGCCCACGGTTCACCATCTGAGTTCGATCATTCAGAAAGGAAGCAAGAAGCCCCAAAGCTGAGCCCCCGATCCCTATCTACCTGAGGCGCTCTACTAGCCTCACAGGGGACAGGGTATCGAAAGCTGCTGTGAGGTCAAGAAGAATCAGCAGGGTAGTATGACCTGCATACGTATGTTATTGAAAACCACTGTAAGGGCCGTTTCCGTGCTATGCAGGCTTCTAAAGCCGTGTTGTGAATCGTCCAGCAATTGATGGTCACTGAGATAAGAAGAAAGGTGAAAACGGAGATGCATTTCAAGACTCTTGGCTGGGACCAAGAGCAACGAAATCGGACGATAATTCTTAAGCTCCACAGGATCAAGGGAAGGCTTCTTCAACAAAGGCTTTACCACTGCCGTCTTCCAGGACAAAGGATACTGTCCCTCAGAGATAGCCACATTCAGAACAGCAGTAAGATGTGGTGTAATTACATCTCAACAGCGTTTAAATATCTTAAGGGGACATGGGTCTAAAGGAGAGCCAGACTTAACACCTTCAAGCAATCTGTCAGTTTTCTCCTGCACTAGTAATGGAAAAGTGAGGAGCCTGGGGAAAGTCTCAGAGGAAGCCAGTTCCTCCATTACTGTGATCAAAGACGTGGACTGTCCAACATTGGCAACTTCAAGAGCCAGATATGTATCTCTAATTTTGGAGGTGAAGAAATCCGAAATTGTGTCACAAAATGACTGAGAAGTCAACGGTATGAGTTATTGTCGAAGCAGTAAGGGAATTCCAGTAGCACACAGTAGCCCCTGTGATGCAGAATGTGATTAATACATCCTTGTCCTCAGGGGTAGTTCCAACCATGTGGAAACAAGCAAGAGTAAGAGCGTTATTAAAAAAGCCCAACCTCAATCCTGACGATTGTTCCAACTACCGCCCTATTTCCCTGTTGCCCACTGTTAGCAAGATTGCGGAAAAACATGTTAACTCTCTTCTATCCACCTTCATTGAGGCTAATAATCTGCTACATTACACCCAGACTGGGTTTAGATGTAAACAGGGTACTGAAACGTCCCTGGTGGCTGTAATTGAGGAAACCAGGAAGATTCTGGACGAAGGGAAATGTGCGGCCATACTACTATTAGACCTCAGTGCGGCCTTTGATACCGTTAATCACGCGATTCTCATTCAGAGATTGAGTGATATAGGTGTCACTGGGACCGCACTGAACTGGCTTAGCTCCTTCCTGTCCAATCGGACCTTTTCAGTATTTGAGGATGACATAGTTTCAGCCCCAATACAGCTCCAATGTGGTGTTCCCCAGGGGTCATCCCTCAGCCCGACTATTTAATATTTACATGAGACCTTTGGCTGAGGTGGTGCAACCCTGGGGAGTACAGTTGGTAACTTATGCTGATGATACTCAGCTTATCATCTCCCTGTCGGGGCAGGAGACGACTTATAACAACCTATCCTCCTGTCTTAGTAAAGTTCAGGATTGGATGAATGACTCTTTTTTGAAGCTTAATGGAGCTAAAACAGAGGTCATGATGTTAGGACATAAACCACCTACCTCTGTGGATATGTGGTGGCCGGACTCTTTGGGGCAGCCTCCAACCCCTAAGGAGCAAATTAAGAGCTTGGGAGTGTGGCTCGACCCAGCCCTTAATTTTCAGGTCCAAGCCCGGAAGGTAGCGGGGACTGGTTACGCCCTCATGAGAGCACTCAGAAAAATTTTAGGACTACTTCCCTTTGAGGCTAGAAGGATCCTAGTCCAATCCCTTATACTATCACGATTAGACTATGCCAACGCAGTCTATCTAGGGGCCCCTAAAGGGACAATCAAGATCCTTCAGACCATTCAAAACTGTGCTGCCCGATTGCTACTAAACATCCCACGCAGAACCTCTGTCAAACCAGCATTGAGGCAATTGCATTGGTTGCCTGTGCAACAACGAATTCAATTTAAAGCAATGACTATTGCTCACAAAGCCCTGCATAACTCGGGACCAGACATTCTTGCACCCTTGTTTATGCCTTATCAAACATGCAGAACCCTGAGATCCAGTAATAAGAATCTACTGGCAATCCCCAGGATCAGGAGATCGCGCACCGGGGGCAGACGTTTCGCTCTACAGGTTGCAAAGCTCTGGAACAATCTTCCAGATGCTATCCGCTTGGAGGAGAACCATCTCAGGTTTAGAAAAATGCTGAAAACCTTCCTATTCTGCTAAAGTTAATGGAGATGACTTGACCACATAAGCGCTGGGATGCCTTAGGGTAACCATGCGCTATAGAAATGTGTAATCATTCATTCATTAATGACCTTAAAAAGTTCCCTAGAGGATTTAGACGAATCCATCATCTTTGAATAATAAAACATTATTTCTTCCGTAATAGCTTCCTAGTAATGTTTCAAAGAAATCTTATGGAGTTCCCTGTCCGCAGGATCTAACTTTGAACGCCATAACCTTTCTTGTCTGCGGCACATTAATCTCAGTTTTCTAAGTTTCTCCGAGAACCAAGGAGCGGAAGGTTTTAGTCTAGCCGAATAGTGCTTCCTACCTGGCACCAGGTTGTCCAAAGCATATGACAATTTTTGCAACAACTCCATAGCAGAGAGATTAAACTTGCATGTATTCTCCCTCAGGTTAAGGCCCCTCTCTGTAAACCGTCTCTAAACCTGCTAAGCTTTGTCATAATGCTCCTCTTGAGTAGTGCCAAACAGTAAAACGTCATCTTGGTAAATCATAACCCCAGAAACACCACCTAAGACTTCTTCTGTGGCCCTCTGAAACACCGAAATAGCAGAGTTCAACCCAAAGGGTAACCTCACAAATTTGATCATAATCAAAAGGAGTAATAAAGGAGGTCAGATTCATAGAGGCATCATATAACTTAATTTGATGATACGTCGTCCTGAGGTCTAGTGTTAAAAAAACTATGGCCCCATCAAGTAATGCTAGCATTTCCGCAATGTTGGGGAGCAGGTGCTCATCTGCAACCACATTTATTTAGCCCCCCATTGATCCACACAGCGCCTTATTTCGCCAGAAGCTTTGCACATGAGGACAGGCGCAGCCCCTCAATTGCCTTCATCTCAATAATGATGCCCTCACTCTTCAACCAGTTAAGCTCAGAAAGCATGGAGTCACGCAGAGTTAGAGGCACACCCCGTACTTTGCAAAACACTGGTACAGCCCCATCTTTGAGTATGATCTTATTTGTGTAATCACGAAGGCAACCCAATTTGTCACTAAAAACAGCTTTAAACTCTCTGGGCAAACACAGATTAAACACATCATTGTCTCTACCCACTATGTTAACACCCACATCAGGCTTCATCCTCTGCACTATCTTCCCACCGGGAGGCCTTTCCTTCAAAATAATGATGGTCAAGTCAAGTCAAAAAGTATGTTTATTTAGATCGTAATCTTTGGACAAATACAAAACAGTTAATATAATTTTTTATTTCTTTTTTACCCCAGCATGACACGGACTAATTAAATACACTTTAAAATGTTCTACCGCAATTTATAAAATGATCTGCCCCTAGTTACATGATATTTAGAGATGGATGCTCATACAATCGTTTCTTTAGTAAAATCCTTACCCTGTATGGGTTAATAAAACCGACCAATTCTTCTATATAAGATTTAAATTCATTCGTTATAAAATTTTAAAAATATTATTATTGACTTATTATGGATCTCTGTAGTACCTTTATGAACTTCCCTAAAGCAATAGCAATGTCGATACTAGGCAATTCTGTAATGAGCTCAATCGCTTGCACCCGAGTTCTTATACCATATTTTACAAATATAGTGCGCAGCCAGAGTTTACGCAGATCTAAGATGTTTATACAGTCCACTTGGAATGTGCACTAAATCCCCTTTTGTACCCAGCCTACATTTACAACACCCATTGGGATCCAGCATTTTGGTTTTAATTTCTTTACTTATTAGCCATGGGTTAATCCCAATGCGCAACCTTAGAATCTCTTGTCCAAACCACGGGTTTGGTAGGGTATCCAGGTAAGGGAACCAGTTTTCCTTTGCCCATGAATTCGTCATGAACCCTACTGATGTTTTCTTACCAAGGTATTCCCTATCCGCGCTTCTAGTGGCTTCTTGTCCATTAAATTTTAGCTCTTTTTTTGTGCACTCTACTTTTAGGGAATCTTGGCATATGTCCACTTTTATGTTCTCGCAGGCCTGTACCATTCTCTTCTTGCTCGTTTTTGCCCAGTTTAAATTACTTAATTGTATCTCTTTGCGACACCATTGTGCAACTTTTTGTCCTTTTTCATTTTCAAGGCGTTTCCAAAATCTAATCACTGCTACTTGTGCTTGTACCCCCCAAGCCGTTGTTCCTAGTTCTGTTCTTATTGCTTGCACCATTGCTGATGGGGGCAGGGATAAGAGATTTTTCAGACATTTTCCTTCCTCTTGGTCCCAGACTCCTTTACCGCTCAAATAAAGGATCTCTGCTCCATAGAGTACTGGTATCATTGCACTGAAGGCTTTTAGTAGAAGTCGATGAGACTTATCCCCATAGTCACGATTGAACATTTTTAAGCCAGCGATTGATGTTTGTGCCTTCGCTTTTTGGGCTTCTAGGTGTGTATGGCAATTTAATTTTTAGTCAAACCATACCCCTAGGTAGCGGTATTCATTTACGGATTCTAATTTAAGATCACCTAAAAACCACTTAAACTTTGTCGCTTTATTCCCAAAGCATAGAATTTTAGTCTTGTCTAAGTTTACCTTTAAAAATTTCTTTGCGCAATATTCATTAAAAGAGTTCAACTTCCTTTGAAGGCATATTTCTGTTTGGTCAACTATTACGAGGTCGTCCGCGTATAGAAGACACAGCACCTTTTTGCCATTCATTCTTGGGCTAGCACTTCCCTCCACTTCAAGCCAATCCGGTAGATCCGATAAAAATATGGAAAATAGCTGGGGGGCCAGAACACAGCCTTGTCAAACCGTTTTCGATGGAGATTTTTGGTGTTAATGACCCCTCGGTGTCCCTAATTACTTGAGACCAGTTGCCTCGGTGTAATTCTTTTAATATAGACAGCAGGTCTCTTGGGATGTTTTTATTAATTAGTGTTTCCCAGAGGCAGTCCCGGTCAACTGAGTCGAAGGCGGCTCGGAAGTCAACGAAGCAGCAACAGAGTTTTCTGTTCTGTTCCGTTGACTTCCTTGCCATTGCCCATAGAGAGAAACAGTGGTCTATTGTGGAATGTCCCTCTCTGAAACCTCCCTGTTCAATGGGTACTATTGAATACTCCTCAACCCAGTTGTTTAGCCTATTTAAGACTAATTTTGAGAATATCTTTTCCCCTATATCCAAAAGGTTGATCAATCTATAGTTTTGAGGTTCCTCCCTACTGCCTTTTTTGTGGATTGGTCTGACTTTTTACACCCTTCCAATTTAATGGCATTTTACCTTCTGTTAAAATTACTTGAAACAGTTGAGAAAGAAATCTTGCCCACCACTTTGTTTGAAACTTTAATATTATCACTGGGAAGTTATCCGGACCAGCGGCCCGGGTTAAGTTCAGCTTCTTAATCGTTTCTTCTACTCGCTCTTCCGTAAAGTCTATTTTGAATTCTTCTGAAATTTCCTGCCAACCTTGAGATACTATATTTCCTGAGGATATTCGGGCTTCATACAGTTCCCTTAAATATTTATCCCAGGCTGCCTCACTTACGACGCATATCTTCTCTCCAGCTGGGGGGGCCGATGCTGATTTTATCAGTTTCCAGAACGGTCTCAAATTCTTAGCCTCAATTGACTCTAACAGCCCCCCCCAGCATTTCTCTTTATAGGCCCTTTTTGCGTTGGAGACCATCTTTTTGAACTCTGCTTTCAATTTTGTGATATGGTTTTGACTCTCTTGGCTAAACTCTTTCTTTTGCCTGCTAGCTTCTGTCCTTATCACTCTTTTTTTATTTTGGCAATGCATCAAAAACCATTTCAGGCGACTAGCCCGGTTTATTGTCCCTTTTCTATTATCCTTTTTTAGTCCTATCCTAAGGCACTAGACTACTTGGGCTATTTTCTCCTCATACCATTCTAAGTTTTCCCTCTCAAAGTTTACTAATTCAACCTTTAGTTGGAATGACTAACTTTTCCTGGTACTCATCTGGTAATCTGGTTGTCGCCCGTTTTGGGTGATCCACCTCTTGTGGGATCACCTTTTCTCTGGGTTCCAACCTTCTCCCTTTTATCATCAATTGAAGCTGGTTATGGTCACTACTATCACTTTGATGTACCTTAAATTCCCATACTAAGGGGAAATTCCAGGCTAACATAAAGACGTAGTCTATTGGGGAATTTTGTGAGCCCCTTTTTAAAAGGTCTTCTTTGCCGGGCAGTCTGTTTTAAACCTGCCGTTTAAACAAAAGAGGCCCTTTTCCCCTAAATAATTCACCAAACCCAGATCCTGTTTCGAGGGATCACATACTGGAAAACTAGTATAGTTAATTCCATAAGTATCTAACAGTTCTGTATACCAGCGGTCCGCCTTCATTGGGTACAACTTGTGATTAAAATCCCCCACAATTAACAATACATCTGAGACATACATTTCTAATATGGCGTCTATATCCTGTTTGAAGTTCCCCATCTCAAATACATATTCACCCATATTGTCCCGCTGCATATAGACATTTATCACAATTATCATTTCACATGTCTTGTCCAGGGTCAGATGATTTAGCCTGCAAGCCAGTAGCCATTTACATTTCACTTGTAACAGTACTACATTTTTTAATATCTTTGTTGAGATGAGTGTCATAATTCCCTACCGACGGCCGGCCAAATCTTTGCCTCTTGGCCATTCAATTTAATTGATGGTAGCCCTCAAAGCTAGGGGTTACGCCGCATGCCCAGGTCTCTTGTAGGCAGGCAATTGCTACTTCATTTACTTGATTCTTTATGTATTCTTGTTTTAACTCATTGCCTAACCCATTTACATTCCACGATAAGAGACTTAGGCTATGCGCCCCCCCGCCTACTATTCTATCTCGCTTAGGCCACCAGCTTCCCCCATTCCATCCAAATATCTCTCAGAGGGCTCTCCTAGGTAGCCACCTTGGCTCCAGTTACCCCACGAGTCCTCTTTTACAGTGTTATTTATCACTATGTTCAGTCGGCTATCCTCGTCTTCATTATCCTTTTGCAGCCTCACCTGTCTTCTCCCCAGACCTGCATAGCACTTTAAGAAGTTTCTTCCTGTGATCATCCTTACTCCCCCTTGGAGTATCTCACTGGCTGCTTTCGTGATTGCCATTTTTACCAGCTCCGGGTAGAGTAGTACTTTTGTGACTTCCCTTCCGTTTGTACTTTCTATAAAGCCCACCTGTCTCAAATCTTTTGATCCAATCCCACTCAGACTACTACATTTGGAGAAGACCGACAGAACTTGTGACCTATTTAAGGGGTTCATTTTCCTAGGTTTCTCACCCCTTTGGCCTGCTTGTGCTGGTTCTAAATATACCCATTTATTATTCCCCCTCTCACCCCCTTTCTCAGGGGAATCTAGGTTTGGCTGCCTGATCTCTTCCCTCCATGTAGGCCCTGATACTATCACATGTTGCTGTGGGGTTACCACCGGGTTACTATGTCTCTGGGGGTTCTGCATTTGGCCTTTTAATGATGGCATTGTTCTCTGCTTTACGGGATTGATTTTCAGAACTCTCTCTTTTGGGTCCCTTCTACTCCGATTCTTCATTTGTGTATTCAGCGCATTTCTTATATCTTCTGTTGCCGAGGGTCCAATCGGTAGAAAGGACCGGGCCGAGGCATTTAGCTTACCTTCATCTTTCTTTTTCTTCCTATTTCCCTTTGTCTTTACCAGTGGGGCCTGCTTTTTGCCTACCCTGTCTTTAGCACGGACCCTTACATGTTCGCATCTCCTTTTTACCAGCATTGGGCGCCTGGATATATACACATTATCTAATGGCTCATCCAATTCACATCCTATACTTTGATCAATGGTTTGTGAAGACCCTACTGGTCTTAACATGAGAGGCATTTGCCCTTTGATTCCTGCCATCCCATCTTCTATCTTTTTTAGAGATAACTTTTGGACATTTAATATACCATTGTTCAGCAATGATACTTCTAGAATTCCCTGGAGAGTTTTCTGTAGCATTAGTAGTAAGTCCAGGATAGATGATGTGGGTACAGCCGACAGGTCCGAGTCCTGTGGGCTATTTCTCTCTAGAGTTACTTGGGCTCCCAATCCTTCCTGAGTCCTGCTGTTTTGAGTTGTCTTTCCCCTTGTGACATTGTAGCACTTGGTTCGAAGGTGCCCCCCAAACGAGGCTAGACTCAAGGCTTACTCTTCTCAACTGTCCTTCATTCTCCAAGTTTGCAGGGAGAAAAGTTTTGGGGATGATGATAGCCGGGGTGCCGCCATTCTTGAGTCTTGATTCTGAGGGGAAAGATGTATTAACAAGGGGTCCCCTAACTCAGCTTCCAATTCTTTTTCTGAAGCTCCCCTCTTACTTTTCTCCATCTGGGGCCCCTCCTCCCTTTCTGCATTTATTGTGTTCTCGGGGCGGGGCTCCTCTTCTGTTTCCAAATTTATTACAGATGAATTTGGGACTTTGTAGTATTTGCCTACAAAGTCCTTTATGGGGTTTGAGGTTACAGTAATCTTTTTTGTGTTGGATATTGAAATACACCCTTTTTGGCTTGCGGGGCCTGCTCAGTTCCTCTTTTACCTTTCTTTTTCTTACGTCGACCCTCAATAGTGTCTTCATGGGAGACCTGACTTTCGTGGCTCTCTTCCCATGACCTTGATTATGGCAATATCTCGCTGTTCTCAGGGCTATCTTCAGGGGCTTCCTTCCGTTGTTTTTGCTTTCGTTTTGGTCGCATTGTCCTTTCGCTTATATTATGCTGGGGAAAGTAGTTCCAGGCGTATCTCTGCAGCGCTCCCCTATTTGTTCTTACTTCATAAAATAGGAAGACACTGGTAATGTGCTCTGGCTTTTAATCATGCACACCTACTCACTTACCTCTGTTGTGCCGCTATCCGCCAGCCTGCTTTGCTGAGAATTGAAGGAAATGCTCCTTAACTGCACTTTTTCCTGTTAGGTGTGGTCTCTCAAGGACTGCCTCCTTTTGACGTCACACCCCTGGAAGGGGTATCTTGAAGTTAGTGGGTGGGCTGTGCTTTTTTTCCCCCCCTTATTACTTAGTTTGCCCTGTATCAGCCCCACTTTCACCTCCCTTTGGCCGATGCACCACCACACCAGAACACGGCTGCTTCCTTCAGGCGCACTGCGCCAAACTCCGCCCCAGCTGCAGGCACACTTGGGCTCCTGCTCCTCTGCCTCCTCCTTTGCTCCCACCAAGCCGCCGCGCCCCTCACCGCTGGGTCTCCCGGCGTGGGGCGAGGGGCCCCACGGGGGTTACGTTATCTGCGCGGGTTCAGTTTGGGTAAAACTCGAGGGAGAAGGCAGGGTAGGGCCCGTTCCTCCGCTCTTCTGTTCCGCGCTTGCTTCGCAGCACAAACGCTCCTCAGCTCTCCTCTGTGCTCGATTCAGAGGTCTGCGCACGTCTCTCGTCTCTCGGCAGCTCCTCTCTCTGATCCTCCGCAATCCGGCGCGGCAAGGCAGGACAAGGCGTGGCCAAATAATGATGGGTTTACCACTTTGATCTAGCAAAACCTCCAGCTCACCTTGGAGGACCCAACTTATGATAGCATCTCTTTTACATGAGAGGTAAGCCTTCCCAGCCATAAAAAAGCCTTTACACTCCAGATCGCCCCAAAAGTATCCTAACAGTTTTATTGGCTGGCCGCCATAGGCCAGGAGGTTTAATATCAGGCCTCAATAACTGAACTCTCTCACTAAGTTTCTCTAAATCAAATTTCTTCGTGACAAGCAAGACTTTGGCACCGGAACCAATAACATCCTGACAGACTGGCCATTGACGAACACACTATCAATAGGACCTTTTTGTTTATGATACTCTATTTGAAGCACTACCTCACCACAGCGCAACTCATCATACTCACAGTGACTACCCACATCAAACCCCACCTCCTTCACACATTGTTTTTTTGAATGATTTGCAGTATTTAGCAACATGTCTTGTCTTGCAACAACTGCAGCACAGCAGGGCAAGATTTATTATTAGCAAGGTGTTCACTGCTTCCACATAAAAAGCACTTTCTCTAACCATTTTTCTGTTGTCGCCGGGCAAAGAATTGCCTAATTTTTTTTGCAGATGTCCCAGCTATAGTTGGCAGCTTCTTAGAGCAATCAGTGCTGTTAACCTTTTTAGCACCTCGACACAGGCAAGAGAGTTGTACTTCTGGTGGCTTGGGATTGACTTTTAAGTTGAGAGCTGTGCGGGATTGTTTGGAGTGCGTCTCTAGTGACAAGGTGTGTAAGACCAGGGTTCAACCTGTTGGGAATTAACGGAGCAAAGCCTTCTTACCTAAGTCTACTTTCCTTTTTGTCTGCCATACATGCTTAATTGGACGTGCACTTGGGGATATGGGCGGGGTGAAAAAAAAAAAGAGTATACAACGCCCTTCCATGCACATGATCGGTGCTTGGTTTCTTTCCCGGTCCTGTGACCCGGAAGGTCTTTGCTGGTAAACTTGGAACTTCCTGTTTTGTCTGACTTCCTGTTTCGTGTGGACGCTGGAAGCTCGCGGGCTGAGAGGCCATGTTGGGTTATGAGAGCCTGATTTAGCGGGACATTCGTATCGTTCTCGGTCGGTTTGGAAGAGTAGAGGTAGCTTTGCCTTTTTTTAGTTTTTTCTCTCCACTACGAGTGTATGGGAACATATGTAGCGAGTGAGAGTTATGGAGGAAGCAGAGTTTATGACGCGGCTGTGTTTCCGTTTTTTCCCCGTGTTTAAATATTTTCCCCCACTGGGGAACTCTAAGAGCCCAGTGAGACCTCTTGTGAAGATTTGGTTTCATATTTTGGGGGCACCTATCAAGAGGATTGGTACGATCGTATCCATCTCTCTTCTTTCGTAGTAGAGCTTTTGAGCTTTTTCCCCTGTTCTTACAATTTTCACAAAAAAAGGTGTTCTTTTTGAGAGTCTCATTCCTCCTGTGGACTTTGGAACCATAGATACCCCTGGATCTTGCAGTGTGGCTCAAGTTATCATGGTGAGAACCAAGAATGGGACATTACTTATACCGCCATAACTAACTGTTGGAACATAAATAAGGGGTAAGAGTGTTGCTCCTATCTCCCAATTGCTATGCCTAATCATGTGCGTATGTGTTTGATTTTATGTTCGTGGTGTTAACTTGCATTCTGTTGACTTTTGTAGCTTGCCCCTGGTTCCCGGTCTAGTACGAAGGAAGGGGATATCTCGCCACCAGTGCTGGTCCTATATCTGGTCTTGTTTCCCCCCCTCCCACCTTCTTCTGTAGTTTGTCTGCCATCGCCCAAATATAAAAGGGTGGTGGCGGCAGGTGCTGGGGAGGAGGAGTGGGATTATTCTTCGCTCCCGCAGTATTGGATGTTTCGCAATAGCGACAGGACATAACCTATGCGAGGAAAAACCAGTAAAGGCATGAACTGGCTCTGGATATTTAATGACCTGTAAGACTGGACAGTATTATGTTCTAGTCTTAATTGACATTTTTTCAAGGTGGCCGGCTATTTGCATCACCCGAAGTACAGAAACACGAAAAGTCATTGAATTCCTTAATGAACGGTTTAGTAGAGAAGGATTATCTCAATGTATTTAGACACAAACAATGGTGTTCAATTGGTTTGCAAGGAAATGGAAGAGTTTTTGTCTGAAAGTAGTATCAGACATATAAAGTGTTCTCTCTACCATCTTGCGACTAACGGGATGGTGGAGAGGTTTAATAGGGTTCTGAAGACGTCTATACAAACAGCAAAATCTCAGAACTGGGACTGGAGTTAGAATTTGTTGAAAGAGGGAACCTGTACCAACTCACTCCCCATTCAATCACTAGCAAGATGCCTTTTGAATTGTTCAGGGTCAGGAACCTTTCACTATAATGTGTCACAGGTGGATGAATCGCAAAGATGTAGGGAAACTTCTGACCTCAAATGAGTGGGTGACAGTTCAAGATGAGAAGGCAGAAAAAACAAACTCTATTGAGATGCAAGACATACCGTCTCTCCAACAAAGGTAAAGGTAGGGCACATGGTGAGAGTGAGGCTTCCCCAAAAAGGGGCTTCTCCAAAATTTGCCACACCTTTCAAAGTGGTCACATTATTTCACAATGATGTCAAATTAAGTGATAATTGTATCTGGCATTTGGGCAGAGTGATTGTGTCCTGAATGGTGCTAAACGTCCTGATGGTATTAGAGGTGTGAAGCATGTCTCCTCTGAATTAAGAAGTAGGTGTGTGACGTTTCGTCTCAAACATTTAAAAGACTGTTTGAAGCATCCCTCTGTTGGTGTGAAGCTTCAATGGTGTGCACTCATTTTTTCAATCTTACCTGTAATTACTCGACTACTGCTTAACGCCTTAAACGGAGTAAGCTTTCCCTTTGTCAACACAGAATTTAGCAATGTAAAATGAGTGTGTAATATGCTTTTATTATATTAACAATTGTAACACTCTTATTATATTATTGAGTTTAATGTGGGTGGGTGGGGGGGGTACCCTGCCATTGTAAGGTAGAGACAGAATGTAGAACTGAGGTAGAATGATGCTAGTAAGTTACATTCAGGCAGCTGTGGCGGATGGGACGTTTCTTATGTACAGATGTACCATGATAAATCATGTGTTTTACGCTACGCTTGAGTAGCTGTTTCTTCACACACCACCTGCCAACTCTAAAAGAATTGAAGACTTGTAGTACTGTGCCAGAGATCTTTATTTGGATATTTGGAGGTGTATTTATAGAGCGCAGCGTTCGCTCCGGAAGGAGCATCATGGCGCTACAAGTCCTTGATACCAGATCACAGAGTGGTGTGGGGGGGGCTAGATTGAAGCTTTGGACCAGTCATCGGGAAGATTAAAAATCCAAGTTTTGAGGAGTTTCCTAAAAGGTTTCTCGAGCGTCTGAAGTCTGAGATGTCTTGGCATGCTGTTCCAGGCTCTAATAGCCAGGGCACTAAGAGTTTTACCGCCTTTAGATTTCAGGTTGAATTTGGTAGAGGTCATGAAGTTTTCTTGTGAGGATCGGAGGGAACGACTAGGGTTGTAGTGAGGAAAGCGTCTGGTGAGGTAAGAGGGACCTGATTTGTTAAATGCTCGGAAGGCGACAGTGAGAATCTTGAAGAGTATTCTCTTGTGCAGGGGGAGCCAATGTAGGGTTTTCAGGGCTGCGGAGATAGAAGATTTACGTGGAAGTTTTAGAACAAGGCGGGCGGCAGTGTGTAAGACACTTTGGAGTTTCGACAGAGTGGATTTCTTGGTCCCTGCCAGAAGGCCATTACAATAGTCTACTCGTGAGAGGATGAGGGCCACTGTGACTGTCTTTCTGGAGTCGAGGGGGAGAAAATCAAAGAATTTTCGCAAGGATTTGATTATGCCGAAGCATTTTCCTGCTACGGACGCGACGTGGAGATCGAATGAGAGGTCAGAATCAAAAAGGACTCCGAGGTTTCTGGCAGAGGTGACCGTCTGAGGGGGAGCTACAGAGTTGTCAGGCCACCACAAGGCAGGGCAGAACGAGGCATTCTTTCCAATGGGGAGGATCTCAGTTTTATTTGAGTTGCAGCGGAGGTGGTTGGCGTCCATCCATTGGAAAACTGCCGTTAGGCAGTGTTTGAGATTGAGCTCTGCCTTGTTGGAATTGTCATCAAGGGGGATGATAAGCTGGGTATCATCGGCATAGGAAGTTACGGTTATGCCGAAAGATACTATCAGGGTGAGAAGAGGGATAAGATAAATGTTGAAGAGGAGGGGGCTTAAGATAGACCCCTGGGGGACTCCGGAGGATACCTTTTTCTCGCTTGATTGGAAGGAACCAAGGGTGATGGTTAGGACCTATCGCTGAGAAAAGATCTAATCCATGATAGGGCTGAGTTGGAGATACCGATATCAATAAGTCTGTTGATCAGGATGGAGTGGGAAATCGTATCGAAAGCTGCCGTGAGGTCAAGAAGGATCAAGATCGCCTTCTTCCTTTGATCTTGTACGGTTTTAATGGTGTCGGTCAGCTCGATTAGGGCGGTTTCCGTAGAATGTTTGGACCGGAACCCGGATTGCTGGGGATGGAGTAAGTTGTGGGATTCCAGAAAGGTCTTGAGCTCTTTGTGGACTAGCTGTTCTGTTATTTTACCCAAAGCGGGTAGCAGGGTGATAGGGCGGAGGTTGGTCAAGTCCGTTGGGGATTTGTTCGCCTTTTTCATAAGTGGCTTAACCACGCCTTTTTTCCATGAGAGAGGAACAGAGCCGGTACTGAGGGATAAGTTGATTATTTCATTGACAATAGGGTTGACTTCGTTGATGATGAGGTGGAGAATCTTGGGGGGACAGGGGTCAGAGGGGGAGCCCGATTTGCAGGAAAAGATCGCTTCTCTGGTCTGCGCCAGGGTCACTGGAGTGAAATTTTTGAGACTGTTAGCGGCCAGGCACGGTTGGTCTGGTTCAAGGGTATTGTGTATTGGAGGGGGAGGGGGAAAGTTTTTTTGAATGGAGGTAATTTTATCGTCGAAGTAATCTGAGATCTTGTCACATAGCTCTTGTGATGGGGGATTTCGGGTTGAAGAGCTTTGGGATTGGTGAAGGTTCTTACTATTGAAAACAAAGTTTTTTGTTTTTGGCTGGCCTCTTTAATGGCATTTACGTAATAGGTTCTTTTGGCTGATTTGATGGTGGAGAGGTAGCTTTTCCTCTGCAGTTTATAGGAGCTTCGGTCGATATTATCGTAGGTTCTTCGCCATTTCCGTTCCGCTTTCCTGCAGAGCAGATGTGCGGAGGCTAAGTCGGGGGTGTACCAGGGAGCTTTGATTTTAGTTTTCTTCAAAGTACTAACCTGGTGATTGGATGGGCATCGTTTGGCAATTTCTAGTGCGAGCCAGTTGTCAAGGCGGACTGCATCTCTATCGATGTTACCGGATAGAGATGGTGCACTGATTGGGGAAAAGGGATGGAGGGTTAGATTTTTCTGGACCGTTTTCCAATTGGTAGAGTGAGAATGGGGAAGAGTGCGTTTATGGTTGGTAGGAGGGAGGCAGCGGGAGATATGGAAGGGGATCAGGCAATGATCAGTCCAAATCTGAAAACATGTGTATTAGGATACAAATTAGTACTAGGGGGTTCACTGACACTTTATGGCAGACTAAAGCATAGTCCTCATGACAGCCCATTTATATCATCCCAAAAACACAGTGGTCAATGGGAGTGCGGTACAAGGGTGTACATATTGTAATTTATACATACTATTGATTAATAATATTTTAGATGTTAGTGGGGCTTCAGAGATTGTTGAATTCTATGGCATGACAGCGCAAATCAATTAATCACGAATGCCACCAAAATGGATGTTATATTTTTTGGGGAGAAGAAAGGCAAATCATACATGGTGTTAAAAAAAATATATGTATCAAACATGCTAAATCAATACAGCTATTGATGGATATCTTGTCATCCTTAAGAAAACATTACTTATGTGAATGAGTTGTAACAAAAGAACTTCATTATTGCAGCTCTCCATCGTTTTTAGTGTATCTAAAGATGTGGCACTTGCAATCCTCTAGGAAGGGTGTTTTCTAGTAAGGGGGTCATCTCTCTGCTTTATTGCACACCACCATTTAAAAGGACTGGATGCTGGAACTATGATAAACTACACTATAAACTGGTGAAGCCATTACTATTACTTACAACAGCGAACAACCTCAAAGTCAGATTGTAACATGAACAACAGTATCTCAATTACATTGACCAGCATGACCAAGTATTCACTTCAGTTAAAAAGAAACCTGGAGAATCATTAACAGATCCTCTTTCTGTCACAGTCCTCACAACATTACTAGACCTCTGGCATAATCCCAAGCCCTTTTGAACTTCCATTTAATCGACTAGAACTTCCAGATGTGGTTAAGAGATGGTCTAACATGGCAATCCAGGAACTGCAGATGTTTGCACCACCTGGCCTTGCTGGAGGAAAGGCCATGTTGGTCATGTTGGACTTGTCGGCGGCGTTCGACACCGTTCCCCATAATACCCTCCTAATTCGACTCTGGGAATGTGGTCTTCGGGGGACGGTGTCGAACTGGCTCAAATCATTTCTAGCCAGCCGTCGGCAAACGATCTGGGCGCCGCCATACTCCGCCGCTATGGCACCTCTGGAAGTAGGGGTCCCTCAGGGGTCTATTCTCAGCCCCCTGCTCTTTAACATCTTTTTGGCCCCCCTTGCAGAGGTTGCGGAGTCGTTTGGCACTCAGATCGTGTCTTACGCTGACGACACCCAGCTCTTGTTCACATATGACAAGAGCGAGGTGTTTGATGGGACTCGCATCAGAGGCTGCCTAGAAGCAGTATTTGATTGGTTCAGAAGAAAACAGGGGGCATTTTTGGGTAGTTAGCATTTATTTACAGCTTTGCCTTTAATATTGGTTACATTTCGTAATAAGCACAGTGGATTTTCAATGAAAACAAACTATAGGTTGAAGCTCAAGTTCAGTAACCAAAATGTGACATGTCTGCATCAAAACAGACCCACAAGGTTGCCCGTTTTGGGTAAAGAATGAAAAGACATCTATATTGGAAATTTGGTACACAGAGAAAAATATACTACAAGAAAACATTCTAAATTGCAACACATTGGCATGTACATTATGAAAATAGAAGCAAACTGAAAACTGGATTAAAAAGAAAACTGAATATATTACATTGAAATGAAAATACAAATAAACAGGTGGAGCAAATGAATGCATTTAATTAAGACGGTGATCTTGAAATAAAATATTTAAGTTAATAGTAAGGAAGTTTTATTACATTCGTACGCAGCTAATAGCAACTCTTTTTAGAGTTGAAAGTCAAAGGAATGAATTAAAACAATTTGAATGGTGGTTAGCGTTACAAAAGAAACTCATTACCCAACCCTAACTTTAACAACTCCTTGTTCCTCAACTCCTTATTCCCACAGGAATAATATGCAGAGGATCCTAACTTCTCTCGTTAATGATATTACCCCCTAGAGATAGGGAGCGCACACGCAGGGGCGTATCTTGGTCAGTAAGACTGCAGTAGGGGTGGGGCAGGGGGTTGGGGGTGTAAGCTTCAGATTGGCCAACAATCACACAGGCATATCTTGCTAAAATACATTATGAGAAGCAGAACACGAAGGGGGCTTAAGAGCAAGTTGTAAGAGGAATTTGGAGTGTTAGGAACACATAAAACACAATAGTTCTCATACTAACCAAGTTTTGAGAGGAGAGTGTCTGTGCCTGAGCTTTTTGAGGGGGGGGGGGTGCAACACCCCAAGTCCCCCCCCCTTTATGAAGCTGTACCCCTGCACACACAAAGACTAACAAATTCTTGACTTTCTCTTGGAGTGCTAGGAAGAGCTGCATTTAATATTATAACAATACATCCCCACCAAAGGACTGGCTAAAAGTCCACCAAAACGTTCTTTTCCAAGGCGTTCCATTTTGTTTTAAGAAAAATACTAGTAAATTATGGTAGGTTTAAAACTAAAATGAGCTCGAAAATTCAGGCTTAGAAAACACTTACTAGCCAAAATGAGCTGCTGTTTTGTCAACTTGGTCCCAGTGGTCGGTAGAAAGTTGAGCTCCAACAGGGCCAACTAAGATAGTAAAATAAGAACACAGGAATTACATTTTACTATTAATATTTATTTACTACTTCAGAGACAGGTATATTCAAAACATTACTGCACAATTTTGATTTTATGAGTTTTATATAGAGCTGGCTAGACCCAGAGGTATCAGAGCATTTTACATGAGGATCAGGGTTACAGGTTACAAGTTACATTTGTTACAAGAATCAAACACAAAATAAAAAGCAAAGTTACAGAACTTTCGTCGGGGTGGGGGGGGGGGGGGGGTTATGGGTGGAGGACACAGGGAGAAACTGTGCCCAATGTCCGGCTGGGTAGGTGACGGCCGAGTGGTAAAACCAGAGACTATCTACTCTACAGCTGAACAAGGCAGCTCCACCGGGCATCGGACATAATGCTCGAACTCTGCTGGCAGGATAATGATCAGGAGCAACCCGAGAATGTCATAATAAAGAGGGGGAGTTGGAGAGATGAGAAACCGCAGTCCGAAAAAAATCCAGACGTCATCTTGAGGTCAGGCACAGTCCTGAGGGGGCTCTGCAAAGAATATTTCGACTTCGAACAAAGTCAGAGGGCCAGATTAATAAGTCAGGGAGGGTTCCCGGAGATACCTCCACTGCTATCACATAAATGCTGAGATGCGACACAGCCGAGAGGGGAACTCTGGACAGGCAGAGCTCCATAATTGGATCGTGCAGTGCCCGGAAGAAACCAAGGGAGGACCCCAGGCTTCGGGACCCAGCTTTGTTTGGGGAGTTCGTGCTCCCTTTTCTCTCCCACTTTTTTCTTTAGAACCATCGAGTGTCCCTTCCCTCCGATGGACAGTCTGTGGTGGGGCCCCAACCTCCAACACCATTTCCTCCCGGTGCAGGTGGAACAAGGATCCTTTCACCGATGCGTCGTCCCGATCCCCAGAGGTCCAGTAGCAGCGTCACTCCGTATGCAGTTTGCAGGGGGGCACACTCCTGATTACACGGCCCCTGCTCAGTAATACAATGTTAGATTATGTTCTGTATTCATAAAACACAACATATCCCAATTTCCTCTTTCTATTTTAGGGACCATTTCTCAATGTCGTCTTTCATCAATGAGTTAAAAAAAATAGTAAATTACCCGTACAAACAGGCCTCTGTTATCTACCAAGTTCTCAATTATGTCATTTCTGGAGAATCCTATTGGTCAGCTACCATTCTTGTTTAGAAAATCCCTTACTTGGAGGTATTCATAGAAATCTCTTCAATCTATCTCGAACCACTCTCTGAGATTTTTGAAAGAGACAATATCGATTGGCGAGAAAAAAAATCCAGAGTTTTGTCAGTCCAACCTCACCCCAATTCTTAATCATGTGATCTTTAAAAATTTCTGGCAGATTTGGGTGATTTATAAGTGGTGTATAGAAATTGAGCCTACCGATTCCTATTAGTCTTCGAACAGACTTCCAGACTTTAAACCCTCCTTGTAGTGTTTTAAAACTGACTTTTTTGTAATGATTGTCATTTAGGTACCGCCAAACCCATCCCCAAGCTTCTTCCCCCATTATAAGTTCTAGGGGGGTTAGAACCTCTTTATTAGCTCTACCTTTCTGTTTCTCTTGTATTAATACTAGGTTATGTAGTAATGTAGTGGCCCATTAATAAAGTCTTGTATTCTGTAGGGCCCATCCCCCTCTTTCCCCTGGGTAATGTAAGGAATTTGTAAGCCTTTCTTGGTTTGGCGTACATGCCCAGATGAATCGGGGAGAAAAGGTCTTCTATTTTCTTCAGGCAAACAACTGAGAATTTCAATGGAATTGCACGCCGAAGATACTTGGGGGGGGGGGAAATAACATTTTGATAATATTGCATCTGTCAATAATAGATACATGAAGATTGTGTAGTCTTGACAGGTCCTGTTTGATTTTCACTAATAGGGGATCAATATGCTCTTTAACAATGTTATCCATGTTAGCCAACGATTACATTGAACGCTCTCCATATCTGTTGCAGAAGGCTCTGAAAAATAAAGCTCCACACAGTTTTTACAATACAAATCAAAACTTGTAAATTCCTACACGTTCTTAAAACTATCACACATCTCATTCAGTAAAGTTAGAGAGCCCTCCTTAAATGGGCGACAGCTTCTTTCAGTAAATTGTCACTTATTTTAGAACGCCCAGTTCTTGTAACTCAGTGCATCCCTAAACAATCTATTTTTTTTTAAACAAGGAACCATGCTGATTGTTGGCTCTTTGGTCAAGATGCCTCACCCAGTCATACCTCAATCTAAAGCGGTGGGATCAAATACAGAGTGAAGTATGAGATTCAAAAACAGTTCTCGAGATACTACAGACTTTATAAACAAACTAAGATCAATTGAGTTTGATGAGAAAGAACATCATCTAGTAACAATGGATGTGGTGTCCTTATACACCCAGATACCACAAGATGAAGGCCTGGCTGTCATCGCCTCTTATCTTGAAAACAGAGAAAGGCCAATACAGGTCCCAACTGAATTTATAATGGAACTAGCCAGCTTTGCACTTAAAAAGAACTTTTTTAATTTCAATTTCAATGGAGAGTTCAATTATCAAGTGAGGGGAGTAGCAATGGGGTGTCCTTTTGCCCCGTGGCTAGCCGTACTATTTATGGCTCAATACGAGGAGAAGTTTGTCTATAATTATAATCCTTTTTCAGAATACATCGAAAACTGGACACGTTATATAGACAATGTTTTCATGGTATGGACCAGTAATGAGGAGAATCTAAACATTTCATGAGCGGCTGAACAATAGAACAGAGAATATCAAGTTCACTATGTAAATGTAAATGTACAGGAATTTATATAGCGCAAATCACCACTGGTTTCTAAGCGCTTGCTTAGGGAACCCGTCCTGGTATTCCCCTGTGAGATAACCCCGGCAGGGTATCAGCAAGGTGAAAGCCAGGCATCCCGCCGCGAGGGGCCGTTGTGGAGATTAAGCAAGCTATTGCCCAGAGTCGCAGAGTGTGAACCCGTGAGTTGAGTAGGCACCGGAGCGAGAATTGTCGAGTACATGGACATTTTTTAGGACTCAAGACCCTGCCGAGCCGGGAATTGAACCCTGGTCCCGGGCTGACCTCTGCTTCCAGGTCTGCCTCCTCTAACCAGTGAGCCACACTTCTCTATGGAACATTCAAAGACAAAAATTTATTTTTGGGTTGTAGAGGTATATCCAGCTGATGGAGGTTTAGTGACAACTCTCTTACAAACAGACCACAATAAAGCTTTACATTTCTCAAGCAATCACCCCAGGAACCTGAAGGAAAATTTGCCTCATAGTAAGACGGAATTGCCACTACAAGGATGAATATACATTCCACGCAACAAAGCTATTAGAGAACCTAAAAGACTGTGGATACCCAAAAAAACTCTTAAAAAGGGCAATGAAAAGGGCATGGTGGAGAGGTCTTTTTAGAGAAAAGAACAAGACCACAGATGAATACACTTGTATGTGTCTCAACATTCTGTCCACACTCAAATCTGTTAAAGAAAGTGATTAACCAGAATTGGCACTTAGTAAAAAATCTGAACCAGACATTACAGAACAACCCTCTGTTTGCTTTCAAAAAAGACCGTAGCATTGTCAACCAGGTAGTAAGGGCAGCTATGCCCCAAATAAAACAGATTTCAGTAAGGAATTATGTAGGCCTGCCTCCAATACAAGGCCACCATAAATGTGGGACCTGTATTTGTTGGGCAACAACAGAAGAAGGGTTTTATTTTCCCACAACGCAATATATTGGAAACATATGGCTTTCACCAACTGTAAATCAAGGAATATCGTGTACGGAATAAAATGCCTGTGTAACATGTTGTATATAGGCAAGACAACCAAGAAGTGAGATGTAGGATCTCACAGCACAAATCGAGGATTAAAAAGAATGTTCTAACAGCACCACTGGTCAATCACTGGAGAGCAAATAACCATACAGAAAATGATCTGATATGGACCATTATATCGAAAGTAGATCAGGACCCAAGGGGTGGAGACATAGAAGACAGACTTTCAAGAAGAGAAGCTATGTTAATAGTTAAATTCAATACAGCGGTCAATGGTTTAAACAAATTTTTAGAAATCTACAATTTAAGCTGAAGATAAAAGGCTGGCCCAGACAGATTGACCAAGACAACACATTACACGGCACCACAACAACATGCTAAGAAGTTTGACGAAGTTGCTCATTACAAGGATTTTCCAACTCCAATTTTTTGTCCGAGGTTTCAAGGTGTACAGAGTTGAATAAGGACCACCAAAGGGCAACAAAATCCACAGAGCCCCAGAGGGTACCCATAAGAATAACTATATTGTTATGGACAATGTTAATATGATCAGAATATATGCCGATTTTCAAAAAAGAGGCTTCAATAAAAACGGGATTCCCAAAGAAAGTTATTTAGTTGGAGTCATAAGCCACATTAAATCTGACCTGACTAAAAAAGTAAATACCATAGCGCTAAAAAATCTGTTTGGCCATTCTAGGTTAAAATAAAAGCTTTGGCTAATACATAGTAAAAGCATAATACAATGCACGATTCTGCAACTACATTATTGAATTTGCTCATAACAAATAAATGCCGCAAGAAAATAAATAGTAAATGCTCTCACGAAATATGTAAACGGAGAGAGCTAAATTAACTATGGAAATGAAAATCGTTTCTTGCAGCAAGACGAAGACCGGAAGTAGGGCGGGCCTATTATACCAAACATCCGCGACGTGATTCAAACAAGCACCGATATCGCGACCGTGAAAACTATGGCGGTTCTCGGATTCAGAGAATTCAACTGAACAGAAAGGAGGTGAGCAATATAAGGCTTTCTGCAAGACTTTCGCATGTAGAACACATCGGAGGAATATTACAAGAGGCTTATCTATTTCTTTTAGACGTGCTCCCTAGACTTGCATTGTTATATAAATAGTGACGGGAAGAACGGAGCCATAAAAACATTGCATTGAAGTTATGCACTAGGAAAAAGGTGAGAGGCACAAGACTTCAATTAGTCGCCAGTTTGCACCATCCGAGGATATGTAACTAACACAGAGGTTTGCCTTTTTACAGATGTACCTCTAAAGACCACATTCCTAAAACACACAGGGACGAGTGGAAAGGACATATATCCACCTCCCTAGTAAGTAAACAAACAAAACAGCCTTTAACCTTACTTGCACAGTAGAGAAACTATGCAACTCATGAGGCAACGATGTATATGTTTTTGTAGGATTTCTCGACTAGAATTATCACACTCCGACAAGAGAAGTGCCCGGAGAGATAGAAGTAAGAAATTCTAGTTTCCTTTGATTTATTTGAATTATAGGTGAATGGCTAAAGGTGGAATTGTTTTGATTAGTGTTTTTTGATTTGACATAGGGGAAAATCTCCTGGGAAAGGTAGATTTGAAGATCTAGTGAAAATAAAGGTAAGCGAACGGCCATATGGGGCAATTGAAGGTAATGCTGGTGCATTTCTAGAGACTGAAGAACTTTTTTAGTCTGTTTTTCACAGGTTTTAGGTCCGGACGAGAACTCCAAGATTTGAGGGAGTTCAAAACGCGTAGACCAGTTTCTTTGCCATAAGATTAGTGTACAAAGTTAAACCTTTTGACAGAGTACATTTATGTTACGCATTATTGTTCTATGGCATGTATTTAAAAAAATAAATAAAAAAAAGTCTGTAAAATAGAAATCAATGTATATAGGATGAATGTGTGAGTTGCGGTGGATGTTTGAGCGAGAATAGAGTTGGAGTGTGAAACAGAATCAGAATGTATTCATGGTATGAAGTGAATGAAAAATGTGATTATTCAAATAATGTGTTTTACCTAAAGAAAGTAATTTTGTGGTACATTGTATAAAGATTTGAAAAAGTTGATTTTTGTGATGTAAGAAACATTAAAATAAAGATAAAAGATTTGTTCTAGACGGAATAAGTGGTCTAAAGGTTGATGTTGGATTTTCAACATGGAATCTTGAAAGAGAAAGAAATAAGGTATCAGTATTGGCAATTGTTTTGTTCATTATCGTACTCTTCAAGGCAGATTAGAACAGGACAAAGAGGTGAGGTGGGGGCAGTGCAATCTCAGGACAATTGGCCGATTTTGTGGCAAAGGCTATTGTCAAAAACACAGGAATTAAACGGGAAGCTTGTATGATTGAGAGAGAGAGCGCTAGGGCAGCCAAGTATGCAAAACTTTGTATGTGCAATGTAAACACAAAGTAAGTAGTCATTCATAAAAGTCTAGATAACGTTGTATTGGAGAAATGTGTTTTAGGTGCAAAATGCATTATCCGGACGACCAGCAATCAGCTGGGCACTGTCTACAGAGGTGTGAAAGCCATCCCACAAGAAATTAGGTCTTATAGGTTGTAGGTGAATCGAAATTTGCCTAGCTTACGTAACAGTAAGTTTCAATTCTATTAAGGACACGGAGGCGAGGATTATGCTATATCTTCCTTCGCTTTATTAACATAAAGACTCCACAGCAGCTCAGAAAAAGATATATGATAGTAACAAAAAATGCTTTAAGGTCTAAAGCATTTGACGGAACGTTCAACAGATCAAAACAACAACTCCCAAGAGTCTCTTTGTATAACGACAGTCCATAGTCCTTCCACTCTGTCCATCACCGCTATAAACCCGGCCTTCTCTTCCTCTTCCTCCTCTTTCTTCGCGCAGATTACGCCTGAACCTCATTGATCCTGCTTAGCACCCTCGTTGCCTGTCGAAAAAGAAACAGCGTAAGCGAGGTGGCCCAGGAATGCAACAATAAGGCGAGGAGCATTCAGTGACTAATACAGCACAGACAATGTAAAGGAAAAAGCTTTACTTACTGCCATACGGGTGGGTAGAGACACCACTGTGTAGCCTGGGTGGGATAATCCTCGCCTCCGTGTCCTTAATAGAATTGAAACTTACCGTTACATAAACTAGGCAAATTTCGATTCTATGTCAGGACCGGAGGCTTCAGATTATGCTAGTTTAAAGCTTACTTACCACCAACTGGGCCAAATCCACCACCGGCTTAAAATAAAACCTCTTAAAGGTGGAATCCGAGGACCAATCCGCCGCTCGCATCAGGTCCTCCAAGCGAGCACCCACCGAGAACGACTTAGAGGCCATGGCCCCTCTGGCAGAATGTGCTCCAAAGAGAGTAGTATTGATGCCTGCTTCTTGCATGACCCACCGCACCCACCGAGCAATAGTGGGGGAGGAGACAGCTTTGTGTGGCTTCCGCAGAGCAATCAACAACTGACGTTCGCCCGGGGGGCGCAAATCCAAGGTCAGGTCCTCATATGCTTTGAGGCATTGCACAACACACAACTTAGGAGTGTCAAGAAAAGCTGGATAGGAAATGGATCGCGACAACGTTTTGGTGCGTCGGCCCACAGTAAAAGTGACCCCATCCGGGGAAAAAATGCGTGCAGATATATCCAGCGCACGCACGTCAGAGACGCGTCTACAAGAAATCAAACATAGCAACATGGCCAACTTTGCCGACAGTTCCTTAAGAGACAGATAGGAATTGGCCGGCCAGGACAAGAACAAGTGCAGAACCAAATTGACGTCCCAAAGGACGGAGTACCTGGGTTCAGGAGGCAACGCGAGACGAATAGCCTGCAGAAGCCGGCAAACAAAAGGATGTTCCCCTACTGGGTGGCCATCGATGTTGTCATGGCCTGCCGAAATCGCCGATCGAATAGCATTGATCGTTCTATAGGCCAAGCCCTTGTCGGCTAGGTGAGCCAGGAAATTCAGCACGGGAACGAGGCCTGCGACCAAGGGATCCAAATCCCTTCGTAGACACCAACGCATTTACTTAAGCCAAGCGGATCTGTAGCGCTTCGTCGTACTATCGGCCCATGCTTTGGAGAGCAAGTGTTCAGCAGACCCCGAAAGGCCTGGGAGCGACCAGCGTCTCCTGAGAGCCTCCATGCCACGAGGCGGAGAGAGCTCTGCGTGATGAGAGGATGCGGTTCCCGATCCGGATTTGTCAGGAGCAGAGGAAACAGGGGGAGTAGGATTGGAAAATCCCAAGAAAGTTCCAGAAGAACCGGAAACCACACTTGAGACCTCCAGAGCGGTGTAACCAACACCAACTCCGCTCCTTGGCGGCGTATCTGGGCCGCCGCTCGCATTATCATGGAGAACGGGGAAAACGCAAACGGCTGTTCCCGACTCCAATCCTGTAGAAAGGCGTCCGTGGCCTCCGCCAGAGGGTCCGGCCTCCAGCTGAAAAAACGCGGCAGCTGGTGGTCGAGACGGGACGCAAACAGGTCCACTGAAAAAGGACCCCAGAGAGACTGTAACCACCGGAAAACCTCCGGATCCAGTTTCCACTGACTGGCGTCCCTGAGGTGTCTGGAGTGCCAATCCGCGACCTGGTTGGCCTGACCCGGTAGATATTCCGCCGTCACCGCAATGTGATGCGACAGGCAGTAGTCCCAGAAGTCCTTCGCCAGATCCGCCAAAGCGCGGGAACGAGGACCTCCTAGATGGTTCACATAACGAACCGCCAAAACATTGTCCATCCGTAAAAGGACACAGGCCTTGACCGAATCCTTGGTCCAACAACGGACTGCGAAGGAGCCCGCCAGGAGCTCCAAACAGTTGGTATGCAAGCGTTGTTCTTCTGAAGACCAGGCGCCGCCGGTGGAAAAATCCCCGCACCGGGCGCCCCAGCCCGACCTGCTGGCATCGGACTCTATGACTAGGTCCGGGGCCGATCCGAAGATCGCTCGACCATTCCATGCCTCCATGTGAGACAGCCACCAAGACATTTCCTCCTTCACTTCCTCCGTGAGGGGAACCCACTGATCGTAGCTCATTCCACGACGTAGGTGTTGCGCCTTCAGGCGTTGGAGCGCCCTGTAATGCAGGGGGCCTGGGAAAATTGCTTGGATGGAGGACGACAGAAGTCCTACCACCTTGGCGACATGGCGCAAAGAAGTGCGATCTTTGGCGATCGTCTGCCGAAGCAGGTGTCGTATTTTCGCGACTTTCCGACCCGGCAGGCTCAAGACAGCCTGCACCGAGTCCACTACGAAACCTAGGAATATAATCCTCTGAGTAGGAACCAAAACCGACTTGGAGCCGTTGATAACGAACCCCAGTCTCTGAAGAAGGTGTACGGCCTGCCGAAGCTGGCCCGCCAACACCTCCGGGCACTGCCCCATGAGGAGGATGTCGTCTAAGTACACCAGCATTCGGACCCCCTGACTCCTGAGAAACTCCACTACCGGGTGGAGCACTTTCGTGAAGCACCAGGGGGCCGACGACAGACCGAACGGTAGCGCGGCGAACTCGAACACCCTGTCGTTCCATATAAACTGAAGGAAACGACGATGCGGGGGGTGGATGGGGACGACCAAATAGGCATCCTTGAGATCCAGTCTCACCATCCAATCCCGAGGGAGGAGTACGTCTCGAAGGAGGTGGATACCCTCCATCTTGAAATGTCGATAGACCAACCACCCGTTGAACTCTTTGAGATTGATCACAGGTCTCTTGCCCCCATCTGTCTTGTCCACTAGGAAGACATTGCTGAGGAAACCGTTTGGATGGCGGGTTGATAGGCGGATAGCCCCTTTGCGGAGCAGTTCCGAGACCTCTCCGTCTATCAACCGCGCGTCGGACTCTGAAAACACCATAGGACGTGGGGGAACCGCTTGCGTGGGCTGGTCGTAGAACTCTATGTGGAACCCACGTACAGTTTGCAAGACCCAAGCGTCGGCAGTGAGCAACTCCCACTCCTCGTAAAAGGTTGCCAACCTCCCCCCAATCGGAACTTGATCCAAGCAGAGTACACTTACCGGAGGCATTTCCTTGTCCAGAGTTCTTCCTGAACCCTCTGCCGCCGAAGCGCTGCCCTCTGGTGGGGTAGAAGTTGTTAAAGTTTGCTGAGGTCTGGTATTGGCCTCTGCCGGAACCTTGTCCTTTATTGTTGGCTTGCTGGCCACGGCCGGTCGCGCGGCCCCTACCGCGACCGGCCCCTCCGGTGAAACACCCGTTTAATGCTGGATTGAGCCTTGTCCAGCGATGTGAACGTGTTCACGAATTTGCCCAGCTCTCTGATAAAGGGCTCGCCAAAGAGGCCACCCTGGGCAACAGCACCCGCCTCCGACGAGGCCAGGTCCCCCAACTTCGGATCCAACTTAATCAAGAGCGAACGCCGCTGCTCAGTAGACAGTGCGCAGTTGGCGTTGCCCAAGAACACGATCACCCTTTGGGCCCAATTAGAAAGCACCTCCGGAGAAATGACGGTGCCATTTGCCTTCGCCTCCTCCGCCATATCGAGGATCTTCGTGGCAGGCCCTACCGCATCCAACAGCTTATCCTGGCAGGCCCGCCAGGACCGATCGATGCCCTTCCTGGGATCCTTCATAAACTTAGCCAAGAAGGTGGCCATCTTGGCATCCAACTCCGGGGTCATGGCCACCTTACCCTCCAAAGTCGGTCTAGGGCATTCCCCACGCAGGCAACCTCTTGCCTCCTTCTCCAGCGGCTTGCGTAGCCTGCCCGCTACAAACTTCGCCACAGTCTCCCCCGGTGTCCAAGCCGCGGAGCGAGGGTGGACGATCTCGTCCGGGTTCCGCATGTCCGACTCATCTCACGGCATCTCCTTGGCAGAGGACGCCGGAAGCCAAGATCGGGTCGACTCTCCGTCGTCATCGGTGTCTGGAGAGTCGTACACCGGAGAAGCGGGGGCCGTCGACACGTCCCCTGAAGCACCCGGATCCGCCAAGGGAGCAGGGGGCACCGCCGTTGCCTTCGCCAGGAAGGCGTCCCGTAGACGCTCAAACGCGCCCCTGTCCACTCCTTGGGCCTCCGAGGACGGGCCTTCCCTAAAGGGCCTCTTCGGTGCGGCGGCAACCCGCCAGACGTCCCCGGGAGTTTGGGGGTCGGAGGCACATGCGCTGACGCCAGCTTCGCGCATTCTTCCACAATGCGGGCGGAGAGGCGGTCCTCCATAGGCCCTACCACCTCCGTCACGCAGCGATAAATCGAATTATCCACCGCTTGGTAAAATTCGTCGTCCTGCAGGTAGGAGTAGGGTTCTTCCTCGTACTCACCTTCCATCCTGAAGCACAGGGGTAGTTTTGGGGCACCCTGGAGGGCGGCAGTCGAGGTAAGTCTCGAATATGGGCAGGCCAACTGGCTGCGATCACTTTGTGGGCCAACTGACGTGGCAGGTGGGGCAGCACCAACCCCCCAGCGCGCAGACTCTCCTCGCCGGGACAGAGTCTCCGCACCCCTCAAGCGCGCCAAGCCACACACGATCAAAAGAGGTGCACAAAATTCACCCGAAGGTGTTTCACGCGGTCAGCGCCGCAGTACAGACCCCAACGGGGCGTCAGAACAGGGAGGTACAGACCCGGAGCACCAGGTGTCAGAGGGGTACGCGGGGGTTGGCTCCTGCGGCAGCAGACTCCACGGCGCGGCTCCTGTAACTGCAGAGGCGCGCCGAGGAGTCGGCGAGACGTTAGGACGCCCCCTGGCGGCTTACTCACTCACCGCACACAAAGGGGAAAAGATCGCGTAGGAACGATGGAACGTTCCCGCGACTGGGGACTCTGCAATGGAAAAAATAAACCACGGAGTGAGTCCCCCAACGATCGTACATATAATACAATCAGTAAACACATAAACGAAACATGAAAAGCACTTATGTGGCTGCGGGAGCAGCGAAGAAAGAGGAGGAAGAGGAAGAGAAGGCCGGGTTTATAGCGGTGATGGACAGAGTGGAAGGACTATGGACTGTCGTTATACAAAGAGACTCTTGGGAGTTGTTGTTTTGATCTGTTGAACGTTCCGTCAAATGCTTTAGGCCTTAAAGCATTTTTTGTTACTATCATATATCTTTTCCTGAGCTGCTGTGGAGTCTTTATGTTAATAAAGCGAAGGAAGATATAGCATAATCTGAAGCCTCCGGTCCTGACATAGAATTAAAAATACAACGGCAAATGGAATAAAGGACTCCAGATAGCCGTCACAATAAAAGCAGACTTTGAAACAATCGGCAGTACCCTCAATTTTATGTTTATCAACCAGTTTAGGGACTGATCGGGGAGTCCGGACCAATTTCATGACTGATGGGGAGAGTCAGGCCCCAGCCTATACTCAGGGAATGAAGTTAAGATCCAAGAGTAGTGATGTCAACCTAGAGTTCAAGCAATATCCATAGGCCAGAGAATTTCAAATCTAATAATCTGAGAAGACTGTCAATCAGTGTAAACTTTGCTCTCTCTGTGCGTTGTATTTCATAAAAAATATTGAGCGGGATTCAGTGTAGGGTGACTGGAAAGATAACATTGAAATAGAAAGGAAATCAAACAATCCAATATTTTGAAGAATACACGTCGGTAGCTTGCTCGGGCCTTGGGATCCAATAGGATTGTTCAACAAGAGCTTCATCTGGATCTTTAGTCCAATAAAACTGCAAACATAGCAATACCTGCACTGATGCTGAGTGGGCATACCACTAACATTAGTCACGTCACTCATGCTCAACAGAATTTAGGCTATAAGTAAATGTCAACTACCCATGTGGCTTGCTCCTCTATCAGGCCTTTCTTTGTCCCAATCTGGACATTTCTAGGCTCCGCTCTCGAGTATTCCAGGCAACCATTACTATCACAAGGAAAATGTGAAAAGTAGGGGCTTCCTCGACTTCCCTATCTTTATTAACTAAACAAAAAGCGAGAGCCCATTGTGTCCTAAATAACCCTTAATCAGTACACCAGTGACTTCTTATTAGTTTTCTGAAAAGCCCTCACCCACTAACATCTGTTAGTAGAATGCCTCCTCATAGGGTTCCCATCCGAGAAACCTAGTGCATCTGGGTGTGCTACAGCACCTGTGTTACAGCGGAAAAGGTTGTTTTTCCAGGAATAAAGGTTACTAAAATGACTTTAAGGATACCCTACCAAAAAGGAATATTTAACTATGGAAACCTTGGGTAAGGAAAAAAAAACTGTAGATGTGAACGAAAAACGTTAATGGTCTCTTACATCGCGGTCTAAACATTTCAGCCATGTTGATATATGCCAAAAAAAAGGCCAAATTGCCTTCTTTGAGACCAAAAGAACCATTTTATATTGTTTTTATCAAACACTAGTGCACAGAAATAACTGCACACAGTTCATGCAGTCTACAACTGTGTGATTCAAATAAGGGGGAAATTACAGCATTCCCGTGACCTCAGTATTTATCATTAGCTGTGTAGCACATGCATTTTATACAACCAAACTTACAAAAACCAGGCCAATTGACCTACATTAAATGCTCAAACAAAGAATTGGGAAATGCTTACTTAACAAAAACGTAACAGAATCAGCACAATACTCCATGGGGTCAAAATAACCGAGTACTTAAGATCTAACTCCACCCACAAAGGACAACTTGTAACGAATGCTCCCAGAATCTTTCTGAAAGATGCTTTCTTAGGAAGGATTGGACACCAATAGCATGGCATTGTACCAGACACAGGCTCAAATTAATAATTAAAAACAACAAAACGCCTATCAGAAGCAATGCTGATGACATCCATATTTCAGAAAACAACTAAAGGCTACAATCACAACATAAGAAGAAGAGGCTTGATGAAAATAAGGAGATGACAGAATACAGAGATTTTTTTAACACTAAAAATTCAAAGAGACCTAAAACATTTCTCCTTTGTGAAAAGGTTTATCTACTCAGCACCAGATTATGTAGCCCCAGCTAGTGGACAGTTACCAAATTCTAATGGTGGCAGATCATCAGATGGTGGAGTAGTGGAGAGGAAAATAGGGGTATACAGAGAGGTAGAAACAGAAACAAACCCTGGGCCCCTCAATGGCAGAGTTTAAATCCCTATCAAAATCCAGTCCAACATTTTTTCTCACCACCACAGTTTCATGGATGGGTAATCCATTCCACCATGGCTCAACATCATGCTACCCTCCACCCCATTTAGAGATTTACTTTTTAGGTTGAGGTACTATCTGGTTTGTCAGAACCGGAAGTAGCGAGATCTTATGTTTCTTAGAGGGGCTCTTTATCCCGCCTCTAATTTTGGCTCTCTCCCATTGGCTGGCTTCCTAAATGGAGGCCAGCCATTGCAGGAGATAGCCGTCACTCCAAATAGGCTCCGTCCTTTTCGGATTTGGAGGTGTGTTCGGTGTTCTTCTTTCCACTTTTTAGCCGTGCCCACCGAACACGCCCCCAAATCCGAAAAAAATGTGGAACCTTCCGTCGGCCATTATTTGGTTTCTCTTCCTATGAGGATGGTCTCGCTGTTCGTGGCTCCCGCTGTCCCCCCTCCCGCCCCCTCCCGCTGTTCGTGGCTCCCGCTGTCCTCCCTCCCGCTGTTCCCGCCCCCTCCCGCTGTTCGTGTCCTCTGTAGCTCGTGTGCGCCGCGTATCCCGCCATCCCCGTTTGTGCAGTGTGTTCCGCGCCATGTGTCCTGCCACCCCTTTACAAGACATACCGTTTTCACTGACGTAGGGCGGCGCTGTTTACAGCGATCCACAAATACACATTCACACCACTCCGCAATCCCCCCCTGTGAAGTCAGCCTGTCCTATCCACAATGGTCATGTGACCCCACCATGGGGGTAAGTCCTTGGCCGCAAGGGTTCTCACTACCTCCCTGATCCGGTGGCGTGGGCAGGTCACAAGGAGCAGCACGAGGCAGCTAAACGTGAGTAGTCGATCGAAAAGCCTTTTCCGTTTTACAGACATCGTTCCCCACGTCTGCCACTGAGATACTTGAGGATGCGGAACACACACACACCATTGCCTTTTGCGCTGTGCCGTACTGACACAGCCACACCGCCACTGTCCCACTGACTACAGCGGCCCCGTATACAGGTTTACACTGTTAGCAGCTGGGACCGTGAATTTCCACCTGCAGCTGCTAGGAGTACACGGGCATTTAGTGATCACTAAAGAAATCCCTGCACCGCCGTCACTGTTGCATCCGCTAGTCTACCTAAGCGGACACCCCCACCCAGCACTGTCCCATTGAGTGTTGAAATGCTGATCATAACATACCCTAAACAAGCTGCCCTCACTGCCCTGAAGGAGAGCTCGCCGCCCAGGGAGGAAGGACGCGTGCTGCCTTAGTATAACACACTTCTAGCGCAGGAGCGGTCTCGCAGCGCTTGTTGGTTACCAGCTAAACCAGGGTTTGAAAACCACAAACATGGCACTGAAATTCTGGCTTCTCTGCGTGCCATCACCGTGTGACCTTGCAAATATCACGGTACCGCCCAGAATCCCACTTTCCTTCCCTCTCACACACCGGCAGCGCCTCGTTCAGTTTGGCGTGTGCGCAAAACAAACAAGTCACCTTGTTCCCGCTGCCACCCTGCTTGTGGCAAGTGAGTTACCCGCTCTCCAGTCCGCCCGGGCGCTGCCAGTGACAACGGTGCACCGCTGCCCCAGCCGGCTCTCTACGGTGCAGTGACCTCCAGTCAGAGTAAGCTTCTGAGAGGCGCGCGGTCAACTGTCCGAATCTCTGCCGGGAGGAGGCTGGTACTGGCTCGGGCTGTGGATGCCCCTCGCCCCCGCAGGAGCCCTGGAGCTGCACGCCGCCCTCTACTCGCGCCTTGGCAACATGAAGTCTGTGGAGGAAGGTACCATGCGCCCCGCGCCAGCCTTTGCGCCCGCACGGCGTGCCAGCTGCCCTGTCCCTTAATGCAGACCCCCGTCCCTCCTCCTCAGCTTAGAGCCCCATCTCTTGGCAGGCGCCTCGCTCCCGTCAATTTTAAAAACAAAATGGGCACCGCCGCACATGTCCCGGAGTATGCATGGCGCCCAGCGGGGCTTCATGTTTCAAAACGGGACCTCGAGCCCTACCACGCCGCAATGGGGGCACAGGAGCCTCCAACGCCACCTCAAAACCACGGGTTTCAAATTTTTTTTTTTAAACGGGGCCTAGAGCCCAAGACCACCACCACGGAGACCCCACAACCGCTGTACATGCCAGGGAGCCCGCATGGCGCCCAGCGGGGCTACAGGGCTTTGTATTTAAAACGGGACCTCGATCCCTACTACTTCGCAACGGGTGCGCAGGAGCCCTCAACACCCCTGAGCGCTGCAAGGAGCACCACGGGGCTCCGGGGGTTTCATTTTATCTATTATTTTTTTTAAACAGGGCTCCGGGCCCGATATGGAACCCAAGGGTCCCGGAACCACAACCGCCGCACATGCCCCGGAGCCCGTCATGGAGCCACTCACAATAGACCCCCAAACAATAGCGGGAGCATAGGCCGCCCCCGTGTGTCCCGAAAAGACCACCGAGCCCCCAATAGGCATGCACGTTTGGCGAAGAAGAGACGAAGAGGCAGAACGAGCCGGCTGTCGGCAGGCCACTGTCCCTGGCCTCACAGCCATACTCAAGTGCAGGGCTCTCAATCCGGCAGAACTTCAAAGGTTCCGGCCCTCCTCACAGCCAGGTAACCTTTAAGGCATTTTTCTCAGAATAAGTCTATGCAAACTCGTTTTTAGGAAGTTGTCTGCAAGTTATTTTAATGGGGCCAAAGTACTTTGTGAAACAAGTAAACTTTCATTAAAAAAACATCTTTCGGCAATAATTAATGCTGATTTAAGGAGAAATAAGATGTCACTGAAATCAAGAATGAAAGGAGCGGTTCACATTAAGATACTGCACATGAAACTCTTACTCACATATTCTGGTGTCGTCCTTTTAGTAATGACGAATAAACAAAAGCCAGCTGAGTTCCCGAGGGTTTATCCTCAGACCAGAAATGTGAGGCATTGTTTTGTGTAGGTTTAAATCAGCCCACCTGTGTGTATCCCTCTGCCTCCTGTGCTCCCTCTCCCTCCTGTGCTCCCTCTCCATCCCTCTCTCCCTCCTGCCCTCCCTCTCCCTCCTGCCCTCCCTCTCCACCCTGCCCTCTCCATCCTGCCCTCCCTCTCCATCCTGCCCTCCTTCTTCATCATGCCCTCCCTCTACCTCCTGCCCTCCCTCTCCATCTCTCTATCCATCCGGCCCTCCCTCTCCATCCGGCCCTCCCTCTCCCTCCGGCCCTCCCTCCCCCTCCGGCCCTCCCTCCCCCTCCGGCCCTCCCTCCCCCTCCGGCCCTCCCTCCCCCTCCGGCCCTCTCTCCCCCTCCTGCCCGCTCTCCCCCTCCTGCCCTCTCTCCACCTCCTGCCCTCTCTCCACCTCCTGCCCTCTCTCCACCTCCTGCCCTCTCTCCACCTCCTGCCCTCTCTCCACCTCCTGCCCTCTCTCCACCTCATGCCCTCTCTCCACCTCATGCCCTCTCTCCACCTCATGCCCTCTCTCCACCTCATGCCCTCTCTCCACCTCCTGCCCTCTCTCCACCTCCTGCCCTCTCTCCACCTCATGCCCTCTCTCCACCTCCTGCCCTCTCTCCACCTCCTGCCCTCTCTCCACCTCCTGCCCTCCCTCTCTCCCTCCTGCCCTCCCTCTCCACCCTGCCCTCTCCATCCTGCCCTCCCTCTCCATCCTGCCCTCCTTCATCATGCCCTCCCTCTCCATCATGCCCTCCCACTCCATCTCTCTCTCCCTCCTGCCCTCCCTCCTGCCCTCCCTCTCCCTCCTGCCCTCCCTCTCCACCCTGCCCTCCCTCTCCATCCTGCCCTCCTTCTTCATCATGCCCTCCCTCTCCATCATGCCCTCCCACTCCATCTCTCTCTCCCTCCTGCCCTCCCTCCTGCCCTCCCTCTCCCTCCTGCCCTCCCTCTCCCTCCTGCCCTCCCTCTTGCCCTCCCTCCCCCTCCTGCCCTCTCTCCCCCTCCTGCCCTCTCTCCCCCTCCTGCCCTCTCTCCCCCTCCTGCCCTCTCTCCCCCTCCTGCCCTCTCTCCCCCTTCTGTCCTCTCTCTACCTCCTGTCCTCTCTCTACCTCCTGCCCTCCCTCTCCTGCCCTCCCCCTCCTGCCCTCCCCCTCCTGCCCTCCCCCTCCTGCCCTCCCTCTCTCCCTCCTGCCCTCCCTCTCTCCCTCCTGCCCTCCCTCTTGCCCTCCCTCCCCCTCCTGCCCTCCCTCCCCCTCCTGCCCTCTCTCCCCCTCCTGCCCTCTCTCCCCCTCCTGCCCTCTCTCCCCCTCCTGTCCTCTCTCTACCTCCTGCCCTCCCTCTCCTGCCCTCCCCCTCCTGCCCTCCCCCTCCTGCCCTCCCTCTCTCCCTCCTGCCCTCCCTCTCCCCCTCCTGCCCTCTCTCCCCCTCCTGCCCTCTCTCCCCCTCCTGCCCTCTCTCCCCCTCCTGCCCTCTCTCTCTCCCTCCTGCCCCCTCTCTCTCCCTCCTGCCCCCTCTCTCTCTCCCTCCTGCCCCCTCTCTCTCTCTCCTGCCCTCTCTCTCTCTCCTGCCCTCTCTCTCCCTCCTGCACTCCCTCTCCCTCCTGCACTCCCTCTCCCCCCCTCGGTCATCTCACGGTGTGTGTGTTTGTCTGTGTCAGTCTTGAGCCCGGCCTGAGACAGCTTCCTCAGCGCACACACCCAGACAGCCGCATCAAAGTACTTAGCAGGTCTTTAAAAGACCATTTACATGTTATTGAGGCTTTGTTGTAGCGCCCCTGCATCTCCACTCTGACCATCACCTCTCGCCCGGCCCCACAGAGCAGAGGCTTTGTCGCATTTCACCACTTATCGCCCCTGCATCTCCACTCTGCTTTGTGGGGGCCGGGGGAGCAGTGATTGTCAGACTGGAGATGCAGGGGCACTAAGAGGTGAAATACAACAAGGTCTCTGCTCTGTGGGGGCCGGGGGAGCGGTGATTATCAGTCTCGGAGTCGTCTTAGTCAAGCGCTGCTGCGGCGGTGTTTGCTAACATTATTTTTTTAAGCACAGGTATGATTGCAAGGTCCGCGGGCCGCCAAGGATAGCTTGCCGGGCCGCTGGCGGCCCGCAGGCCGTACTAGGAGTACCCCTGCTCTAGAGAATCCTTAAAACTGCTGAAGTTTACTTTGTATGCCATGTATTTTCTTTCCTTATCATTTCTTGGGATCCCTGACAGTGGTTGAGTACAACCTCATATATAAAAGGTACATTTCATATCTGCAGGGTAGGGTTTCGCCAAAAAAGGTTAGGTTAATCTCAATATGTGAACCATGATTAGTGAGAACAATGAATAGATCTTTGAGCACTCACCCAGCCCCCTCTAAACATAGTGGTGTAACACAGGCCCCCACAGGCCCCGTGGTGCTGCGACCCGCAAGCTCACTCCGCACAATACTCTGGCCTGTGAGCTCTGGTGTGCACACAACATAAAAGAAAATAGCTACTAGCTTTTTTAAACATACTTTTATTGGTTTTATTCATGTAATCATTACAATCGAGCATAGCATTATTATAGGTTTCAGGAATCATCAACATAATACACAGTTGGTCTTCCAATCTTACATTCAGTGACATATGACTTTTCCATTGTACTTGCTATAGTCAAACAGTTTATGTATGTATTTTATGTATGTATTTGGTGTATTTCAATGTAGCTTTCACATACCCGAGCGGATGCCAGTAGAGGCGAGGTCTTCACCCACAGAAAGCTGGGGGAGAATTTGTGGTCTACTCCGTATGGACACATTGGGGCTCCAAGGTCCTGGTAGTAAGACTTTAAGAATCTTTGGTTACACTATC